>NW_009218910.1:0-3985 GCF_000690835.1 Fulmarus glacialis
GGTCCCCCGGCGGGTTTTGAAAACCGCTGTGCGCCCAGGGAGCAGTGCCCGCCCTCCGTGCCTCACCGCCTGCCGCTGCTCCGGGAGAGTCTTCTGAATGTTTTGTCTTTCGTGTGCCGTCATCAAGGGCATTTGATTTTCACATGCGTTTAACCTAGGTATGTGTTAGGCCTGTGTTTGATTGTTCCCAAATGTGTTTTTTTGTCCTTACTGACTTCGCGGGTTGTCAACGTGCTGGGATTGAATGAACGCTTCTTCGCTTCGGAGAAATTGCTTTTGCTGGCGGCAGAGAGGGGAGCGCTCTGGGAGAGCGTGGGGACAGCCTCTGGGGCTGCGCTGCTTCTGGAAGGAGGGGTGCCGAGAGAAGGGAGGCACAGGTTGGTTTCCATTTCTGAAAGATGCTGTGGACTGGGGGTTTGATAGTGCAGAGCGTTGGGTCATCACTGTGCAAGCACATTTTTGGCTCTGTGGGTGGAAGCATAGATTGCCACCCGTGTGCTCTTTCACATTGTTTGCAGGAAGATGACAGGAAAGGAATTGCTCCCTCTGCAAATAAATTGTAAAATGCTTATCCAATGTACTGGGAGAAGAGCTGAGCTTAGACAGCACAACGTAGAAAAAGAAACAGGGTAGATGCACAAAAATGTGCCCTTTTCAAACACTTTATGTCTAGCTAAAAGCTGCAGGCTGTTACAATATCATCTCAGTAGAGGTAACAAAGTTTGGGACAGAAAGCAGGTGAAGCAAACTCTTCCTACCCTTGCAAATGCTGAACAGTTAGTTAGAGGGAAATTGTGAAAATAGTGGTAAAGGGCTGAGCATTTGCCACATTGATTAACATTTATATAAGCAAAGAAAATTAGGAATGCATACTGAGTATTATTAAATTTAATTCTGAGGTGATTATAGGAGAATGGGAAAAAGCTGAATAAAAGAAACATATACAATCCAGATCATATAAGGATGTACATAGTGCTGGCAGTTTTATTCTGATAAGGGATCCGGCTGGAGTGTGGATGTCTTGTTTCCTTACAATTTTGCTTTTTACAGTCATTTTGACCCCGCTCTGACTTTTCTATGCCCAAACAGGCTGAAACGAAGGGCGACCTGAAACCACCAGCCTCCTTCTCTTTGCTATAATGCCTAGAAGGGCTTGTCCCCTTTAGGGATGGTTGCTGCTGGTTGTAGCTGGGTTCTGGCTGCCTTCCTTCCCCACCTCTTCCTCAGACTGGGTCATCTGTATCACCCAAGGTGGGGGAAGGAGAGGCAGGCATGTCACCGCCGCCTCCTTCATGTTTCCCAGCTTTCCTCTGCTCCGGCGTGGAGGCTTGCCTTCCTGCAGACTGCTACTTGCTATATCTAGTACGTGTGCATTGCTGTCAACAGGAGAAATGCTGTAGGACCTTGAACTGGTGGGGAAGGGGTCCTGGGCTATTTCAGCACCCAAGTCTACTCTAGTACTATCACCAAGTAGGTGTGTGTATGTATATAAATATATTTGGCTTAGGAAGTTATTGCTGTTTGCATTTTGTTAACTTTTTCAGATATAAAAGGCTGACTGGGATAGCTTGTGTCTGCCAAGTGTCTTGGTTCATAATTGGGTCTCACTGGTGCAGTGCAAATTATAAATGGTATTCTGTAAATTCCCCATCAGAGGCAGGAAGCAGTGCAGTTTTCCTCCTCGTGCCCCATCTGCGCAGAAGCAGAAAAGCAATTAGCTCAACCATAGAGTACATCCAGAAGTTACTGAAAAAAAATCTGGTGTTTCTGATAGGTTTGAGACTTGGAATTCAAATACTAAAAAGTCAAGGCATTTTCACCTCTACTATCTGCACTCTTGCAAGCACTTCTCCCCTTGTGTCTTCATGACTGCAGTTACCTCCTTTCCCGGCTTACGCAGAGGAAATCCTGTTACGGCGTAGCCGATCCATGGTGCTGCTGCAAAAACCCACCTCCTAGCCTGCCGCTTCGGCTGCATCTCCCCTCTTTGTCAGTCCTGCTGCTGCTCCCCCTTCTCCCCTGCATCGGACATGTCAGCTGCAGGCTTCACTTTCAAGTGTCCTCGATAGTTATTCTGTATGTGATGTACCACCTCTCCTGCTTTACCGAAACATAACCCCTGAGATCAGCCCATGCTCTCAGCATCTGTCTCCCTCAAGCTATCACCTTTGTATTTCCCTGAGCTTCCCTGGCACTTACTTGTAGCTTCATGTATTTCATTAATTTCCTTGATATGTCCCAGCACGTTCACTTTTGCTGTGATGCCTTCAGCGGCTGTCTGGTGAGATGCTGAGACAAGCCCTTACCCGTGCAGCCACACATCCCTGCCACTGGCATTAGTCTGGCTCTGGATTTGAGCACAAGTGTCCTCTAAAGGTAGGACACCTGAGAGGTGGTGTCGCACAGATGAGTCTATCTAGCACCAGCAGAAGCTCTCCTTCCATAGTCTACGTTACCCTCATTTGCTCTTTTTGGCATTTCAGGTGCAACCCTGCCCCCTTATGCTTACACATCACAGCGTGGTTCACTGCAACTCCCTTTGCAATAGTGTTGTATCTTTGCATAAGTTATTGCAGACTGTTTCGCAAACAGTGGCAATATGTGGATATGATGCACACAAGTACAGATATGATAATGCCACAGTCTCATTGTCAAGGGAGGGCATGCAGCCTGCGTTGGTAAAATAAGGAATGGCGTGAGGATGGAGATCTTTTCTGTCATACCATTGAGGGGAAACAGAGAATCGAAGGAAAAGGCTGTTTTCTTACGTCTCTTGGTGAAGCAGGCTGAGGCATCTGAGTCGGGAAGCAGAGTTACAGCGAGCAGAGTTGCTGTGATAGCACCACATCTGTGCCTAAAGTTCCCTTGACATTTAAGTGGTACTGAATCTGCTTTTTTGGGGAGAAAAAATTCTGAAACAAAATGATGCATTAACAGAGGTTTCTGTTGAATCAAGTGTACAAATTTCTGTCCTAGCTGCCAGGATTTCTAAGGAGGTTAAAATGAAGTCTGCTTGACATTTTAGGGTTTGATATGGACCATATACTTTGTTTGTTTTTATAAAATATATTGAAGCCTGTGTGTCAGCTGAATTTTACCATAGGAAAGTGTTTTCTTATTACTCGGGACTCCACTTACTGGGTCACAACTTCATTAGTTAAGGACTAATAACCCCCTCAACTAGCAAAGTTAAGAGGTACTTGTCGTTCAGCAGAGCCCCTTGCTGAAGTCTGCGGGGAGGACTCCCGAGACCTGCCGGCACGATGTACCCATGGGGGGTGGACGTGCCCCCGTGGAGTACAAGAGACGGAGGCTCTCAGCTACGCTCGTGTGTGCAACCACCTCTTCTGGCATCGGGCGGGATGCTGTGCCACAGCACTGGAGGGGACAATAGAGACCTTAAATCCATTCACTTCCAGATTTAGCCACATTTTGTCCTAAAACTGTATTCCTGGTAGGGGTAGGGGGTAGTGCCTGATATTTCTGAGGGTTTTTCCCTCTTTACCTGGAGGGATGCTGAACCTGAGGGTCTGAGCCCTGCAAGTTATTAGCTTCACAGGTGAGTGTGATGGAGAATGAAAGCAAGCTCTGATAACAAGGACTGCTTGCCCTGGGGCTTGGTATTTTATCTGGTGGATTTTGCTCTGAGTAAAGGACGTGGAGGAGCTGGAGCACTGCCCCATGAGAAGTCCGTGTGGCTTCAGGGAGAGCGAATGCAGTGCACAGCCCTCCGCTGCATCGGCCATTTGGCCTTAAGCGAGGAGCCCAGCGCCAGCCCGCTTGTGTCGAATACAAAAGGTGGTTATCGGGAGTCCACGTTAAGAGTCAGGCATGAACTAACAAAGCTTATTAACTGTTGTTTGTTCTGAGATTAAATGCATCATCACCACCCTACACATGCTGGGTGGCATCTTCTCCTGAGAGGCTTATCAGTGTCGGTGGGATGCTCCACACAGCTGCTTGCAGCCTCGGCAAGGAGGGGAAG
>NW_009218910.1:3996-5470 GCF_000690835.1 Fulmarus glacialis
GATGGCAAGACAAAAGCAGCTGAAATATTTTCATATACTTGTTCCACTGAGGGAAACGGGCTTTAACTGATTTTTTTTTTTATCTTCTTTTCTTTTTGCCTTGTGAAAATGTATATTTTTAACTAAGCAGCCATTCCACCCTACACTAAAATTTCTCTTCAAACAAAACTTCCGTATTTGGGGTTGCAAGAAATCAAACAAGAAGTGATTCCACAAAACGCAGAAATTAAGGAATCCTGATACCCGCCAGTTCCTCCCTCTTCCCGGGCTAACCTTGCCCTGGACCTCCTTCCAGCCTGCTGTTTCCATGGGCACCTGCGGTCTGTTACTTTGACAGTGACATCTTAGCGGCTGCGTTTGACTGTAGAAGTCAATTACCCAGACCTAAAGCTATTAGGGGGGAACCAAATGGCTGTGTGAAGCTTCGTGTCTCCTCTTCCTGATCATCTGCTGTCATTAAACTTCAGGAGCTCGACTGTCTTTGAGGTTTCTGCCGGGGGTTGAATTTGTCTGAAAGTGGCCAACAGGAACAAAAGTTATGCAGGGTGGGAATAAAGGGAATAAAGCTGGGACTGGACACCGAGAAATCAAATATGACCCATCACTATGGTCAACAAAGAGTGGGCTTTTGATTTTCTTTTGGTTTTTTTTCAATAACCTGTAATTTTTCACAGGAAACTTTCAACAAAAGTGGGAAATAAATATTTTTAGCAAAGCAACACAGGAAGGAGACTGATTTCCCCGGCGACCGTGTGTCCTTTGGGTGAGATTCAGACTCACACTCCATGGGAAGCAGGACCAGGAGGGGCCCATTTCCCCATCCGAGGTTCCAGATGTACAGTGATGAGACTCCTTCCCCCATTCACAGACCGAGAGATACAGAGAACAGATAGGTCCCTGCTCCCCGCGTATCGTACTGGCGATGGGAGTGAATACAGTGTTTGGGCCAAATTCTGCTGTGCCAGAACATGGTCAGCACAAGCTCAGCTGTGGGCTAGAGCCGCAGCTGAGACCATGAAAAAAGCTGTGAAGGGCATTAGACTGGTGCAAAAAAGGATGAAGGACCGTGGGATACAACTGTGTATGCCAAGGGGTCTTTCTGTAGATAAGCTTCTTGATGTTCTGGTCCAGATATTTCTGTGTTCTTCAAAGGTAATTAAAAGCTCAGACCTCTCCATCTCACTGTGTATGCTTGCTATTTGAATATGAATGCATGCATTTAAAGAGCCTTGAGGATGTATTGTGTTTTGCACTGCATCTCTGGGGTGTTTAATCAGCTCAAAATTGGTTCCCTTCGCCTTGCCGGGGATTGGGGCATGGTATTGAATAAAGGGCTAAATGGGCAAGAGCAGTGCTCTCTGTATCTGGGGGGAGAAGGACTGAAGAAGATCCTGCGGAGACAAAAGAGAGCTGAAAAAGAAGCAAAATCATTTATATTTGAAGATAAAGTCCCTGTTGCAGAGATTCGTGCCTC
>NW_009218910.1:5502-49716 GCF_000690835.1 Fulmarus glacialis
AGGAAACGGGTCTCTGCTACGAGCAGAAAAAACTGAGGGGGATAGGATCGAGCTCTTTGTTATATGAGGCAGATTCGCCAGAGAAAAGGTATACGGGTGCTGTTGCATCCCCCTCTCCATCCTAGTACCACCCTCAGGTGGTGGTACTACCTGCTATGTGCTTCTGGGGACGGGGTGCACGTCCTGGCATCCAGAGGATGTGCTGGGTCCATCCCTGGGGACCAACCTTGGGGTTCACCTGCAGCCTCCCACCTCTCCTTCTGCACGAGGGGTGGTCAGGAAGCTGTCCGACTCCCTTGGGGTGGAACATTAGTATAATCAATGTTATCAAAACATTTGGATTTCAACAATGCTGACTTTTAACAGCTGCACTAGATAATTTTCTTTATTGAACTTCAGCAGGCTTAAACCATATGTGATTCAGTGATTGAAGGAATGAAAGCAACACAACAATGCATTAACATTCATCCCCAGAGATCTGCTTCTCTAACGCAGTTCAAACCAAATGTGTTGAAAGGGTAGAGCTCTGAGATGTATAATGACTGTGCAAGCATCTTTTCTTTCCTGGAGGGAAGGATCTTTTTTGAAAGTGGCCCTGCTTTTGCTTTAATCTGCATTGTCTGGGATTGTTTCTTCATACAGAATCAATGTAATTTGCTTTATTAAAGACAGTGCTGGGGCCATGTTTTAATTTTAGGTATTGAACAAATGTAGCACACAAAAATCTGCTAGCTATCCTTGTGCATATACAATATTCAGTTTGGGGATTTCAGGTAAGTGAAATTAAAGTGCAGATTGTCTGAAATAAAGAGAATAAATAAATAATGATATGTAATCCAGAAAGACCTGATTCCTGGCATTATCCCCCTTTAGGGGATAATGTGAAATGAACTGGAATGCAGATACAGGGCTCCGGTGCTTAAAGCAGTGCCAGGGGACAGCAGGTTGTCTTGGTCCTGGAGCACCCTGCAAAAGAAGAGGAAAAAGGTGTTATCAAGGCATGGCTGTAAAGCAGAGATCAAGAGATAAGCACGGGTTTTATATTATACATGCAGTGCCGTAACTGGACAGTAGAAGGATGTGGCTAGCAGGAATAAAACACAAGCCAGGATTCTAGTCGGTTTGTTTTGTTCTGGCACTGAGAGCAGTCAAAATTCTGCACTTCTCCTCCCTGTTTTTTTATTAATGTAGTTATTACTAAACTCTTCAGCTTTGATTTGCTTTTTTATAGGGGCTTTTCTCAGCATGCAGTCCCTTTAGATTTGGGCGTGATAACTAACCACACCCTGCGCATCGGACATTTGGCTTGCATCCCCATATCTTCCTGCTTGTAAGTATTTTATTCATTCTCTTTGCTTGTTTTCCTCCTACTTTTAAGGAGCAGATTCATCTGACAGGCTCTGGGTCTGATCCCAGGTCATGATGTCTTTGCTTTACATTGATATAAATAACTCTAAAATCTGCAAATTCATGGGAAATGTAAATGATACAAGCATTTGATCCTATCTGAATTAATCTAAGAATCCTTATGGCCCCGAGAGTTTCCTTTTCCCAGCCCCACACAAAACCCCAAACAAAATATAGCTTGATTTTAACTGGCAACCAAGCCATCTGGGCACTTGTCTTCTTAGATTTTAAAGGTCATAAATGTAAATCATATTAAATCATAATAAAAAAATGAAATTAGATCATAAATTAAAAGGAAGACTTTGCTTGTAGCAGGAAGTAGTTTTTCCTTTTCCTTGTGTCCACTTTTTTATCGAGTCAGTTGGTGTCTGATCCTGTTTCCCAGGCGGAGTGGTAAAGGGATTCTCTGCTCCTGGAGGGTCCATCTGTAACAGAAAAAAGAAGCATCCTACTTACTTGCGGTCTTTCAGTTGCCAAAGGCATTTGTGCAAGGATAAGAATAATTCTTGCTAAACTCCAAGTGAGCAGTCATTCTTTGCCTTTCCTACCTAATCTTTCTACATTTTCAATGGAATAAATGTTGCTCGCTTCTTTTCTGTCTAGAGCTGCTGTCTAATTTAGTTGCATGATGTTAAATTGCTACATTTTTCCAGTCTAGAGCAAACTGCCTTTCAAGGCTGAAGGGTTCCCTGTATGTAAAGTTCATCCAGTCCTTTGGTATAAGCATGCAAACATATTTTTAATGGCATTAAATGCTTTGTGTTACATGTTAGCTGGAAGGACCGTATGTGGTGATACAGTCCTATATGCTGAAGGAAATAAATGTAGAAAACGAAGGCGGTGAGGGGGAAGATGAAAGAATTAAATCAGAAGCTCACTGGCCTTCATACATATATTGAATTAGCAAAGGTCAAGAGAAACCTTAATCTTTTTCATAGATCTAGTGAAAACTTGCTTCCAGCTTTTGGAAGTAATCACTGTGATAACAGGACTTGGCGGGGCGACATACCTTTAGGGATGAGGAGGTTTCATCCTGGAACTGGCATCACCGTATCACCTGGGCTCTTTTCTGGGAGCCTGCACAATCCTCCTCCTGCTCTTCCTGCCCTGACGCTGAACGAAGGAGAGGTGGTTCTGGTTTCAGGTCATGAGGGAGTGATAGCATTATCTGCTCACTCCTGGCTTTAACTTTCCAAAAGGGCAAAAGAGAGCAGAGAACACATTTGTGAGTCCTTTCACGGAGATAATCAGTGTCATCTTTAATGAATGTCCTCTGCCTCCCCTCTCCTACTGAAAACAAAGAACTGTCTGCCTCATACAGAGTAAGCAATTTTTGTACAGACCCAGAGTACCATCTTGAGCTCATCTCCCTTTCCTAGCCATTTCCTAGCCAGACTAATGGCCAGTAATTTCAGTGCCATCTAGGATCTGCTAACCACCAGATCCTCCCCATCAGGCGGACGGTCCCAAGCCATCCCTTGTGGGCATGTTGTTCAGCTACTGTGGGGGTGTGCTTCTTTGACCCTCATCTCCGTGTCCCCAGGACACACGTGTGTGCAACTGGATCTGCAGGAGGACTGTGTGCAGAGATAATGAAGCCTGGTGGCCAGAGGCTCCTCCTGCCAGGATCCATGGACATCTGACATGGGCAAGCTTCTTTGGCTGTCCTGCACTGGGCCAGCGAGCGACTCCCTGCCCTCCCCAGAGCCCTCCCTTTTGAAGAAGATGGTAGAAATCTGATCCTTCTGTTGCACTCATCCTCTGCCGTTCTGTATACATTGGGCTGAAATCAGCCAAAAGGGTTTTAAGTTTTTAGGGAAGGCAGGCAGATATAATTAACAGCATATTGATGTCTGACGGGATGAGGGACTTCACTGTTGTAAGTATGGTAAAGGCAAATTAAGCTTTCCTCTGTTAGGAGTTGTCTACAGTAAAGGCTTTTTAGAATACCATGTACCTGTAAAGAAAGAGTTGATGGGAGATTGTGACAAAAATGTTACTTTATGTAGCATAAAACTGCTGTTTTTTTCTGATGTCAATTTGTCTCTTTGCTCACACATTTTGAAGCCTCTGAAACACGCAAGGTATTTCTCAGCTTGTAGTCACAAAAAGCTGGGAAGAACCAAGAAAACAAAGTGCTTATCTATGGCTGATAAACTCCCAAGAAAATGAATCTACCAGACTTACCTTTGCTTCCTGTTCCTCAATTTTTAGGGCCTCAGTGGTTGTGAGTATGCTCCATTAAATTATATTTCACTGAGCCTGGAGAAACAGAGTTGTTGCATCAAGATACGCAGAGAAATACAATACAGGCAACTGGATGGTAAAGGATTTATAACACTGGGACTATGAAAAAGCTCTCTGTTTACTGTATGCCATCCTGGAGAGTGCCGCAGTCTCATTTAACATTCACCTTAGACTGCACTGGGAGATGACTACTGTCTCAGCTATGCTCAAGATTAAATTACATATGTTACATATAATTTGGCACGCAGGGCATACGCTAATTGATGAGGCCTCTGCTCCTGACCCCATTTCCATTTTCTGAAAACATAGGTTTTATGACAGGCGCCACCAAAGATGCAAACAGTTGATAGCTTTGGCATGGCTACGCAGGCTGATACCGCATGGTACCTGGGATTTACCTCTTACATAGTGATGGCTTGCTTAGTCCCTCACCTACCCAGCTTGCCCTGCTTTTGGTGAACGCCAGTTTGCCTATTTCCCACTTACCACGGGATAAAAGAAAAGATGAAAAACTGCAGCTGAGCCTGTCTACAGTAGCGGCCAGGTAGCCCTATCCTTGGAATAAGAGTGGTTGTCCTCACCTGTGAAAAGTGATTTATACCAAGGACATGAATGGAGGAACAATGCACAGCTGGAGGAAAATACTTAAATAGTGGTTCTGGTTGAAAAGCAAGGATGTACAAATGACACCATGCGTCTAGCAGAGCCTTTCCTTGTGTGCCAGCCCTCATATTTGGGGACTAAAGTAGCAGAAAAAGGTTTTGCTCTCTTGTTAATCTAAAACCAGCAGAGTGTGGAGGTGGAGTCTGTGCCTTCTTGGTACAGTTGTTTTACTGAAATGCATGAATCTATCTAAGCAGTTTGCCCATCAGAGCAGCAAGGCTGTGTAACAGCAGAGTAATAGCAGCAGGAAAACTCAGCCGGTGTTGGAAAGGCAGAGTATGACCTGGGATTTTCAGCGGTGGGGCTGGACTCAATGATTCAGGAAGCCTCCTGCAGCCATGCATCCCTGTCCTGGGATTGCAGAGGTGCCTCTGAGAAGGTAATCCAGCTACACCACAAAATCTGAGTCCCCCAGCAGACAGGTCCCAGTTCTCCTGTCCCAGGAGTTTTCAGGACTGGTTATTCAGGAAGTCTTCTCCTGTCAGAGTTCCTCTCCATCTCCAGTCATTAGCAATAGCACTTTAAATTAAGTCTTTGCCTTAAACCGAAACAACTTTCCAACAATAGACGAGGGAAAAGTAGGGACCACTATAGAATTTGAAAACTTTGGTTCCTTAGTTGTATTCCTTGATGGGTTTATGGCTCTCGGAAAGACAACGGGTTCGTTGCAGTCAGCCACTTTCAATTTTACCATTATACTTTGAAGTCAGTGACAAAGTTCCCAGTCATTTTTTTGGGACCAGGTTTGGGCTTGATATTTTGGTGTTGTTCTATTTAGTTTTCAGAAATGCACAAAACCAATTACCAAACAAGACCTGACATCTGGCTTTATTGGGGGTTATTCCTTTGGGAGGATTAGGGGAGGGGAGACAAATGGTTATGCCATTTACCACCTTCTCCCAGCAGAAGCAGGAACCTGAGCCGAAGCAGTAGCTGTGATGCACTAAATAAAACTGCACGTGGATCCCCCTCTTGAAGGCCAGGGGGTCTGATTTGCGGCGTGGCAGAGGTTCGCGCAGCCCTAGGACTGTGTAGCCCCATGTCGGTCCAGAACAGGGTTTGCACCCCTGCCCCACATCGCCGGCGGAGCCGGCCTGGCTGCTCTCCTCTCCGGCAGGATTGCCATGCTGGAACAGCACCAGGGAACACCATCAGGGATCAGGATCGGATCCATTTTATTTCCCTACCCTTTTTGTACCTTTCCTATGGATACTACTCAGATGTCAGGACCAGATATGTTCACGCTCCGTTGCTGTTTTACTCCAACAGGGTACAGACGGTTGGTAGAAATCCTTTTAGACTGAGTAGGACCTTACACTTTAGGTCCATATTTTTAAATGTGTGATTAAAACAACACAGATTTTTTTTTCTTGCTAAAATATTACCCAAAGAGCCACTTTAGCTGAAGCTACATTTTATGGTGAGATTCATTTACACATCACATCACTACACAGTGTGAGTGAGGCAACTAGGATCTGGGCCATAGTCATTTGGAATCAGAGTTTATAGTGCCTCTGATCTCACTACAACATACTCGGTTAAAAATAGCCCAATTGACATTGTAAGACCTATAAAGGCTCTGATCTAGCAAAGCACACACATCTCTGCTTAACTGTGAGGTTCTGATTAGTCCTACTTAAGATCATAAATTTTCCACCAACTTCAAAGAAAGTCCTACGCCAAAGTTCTTCCTTGTACCAGGGCCAAAACTGTTAATGGTAAAAGTAGAACGTAGTGGATTTAAAATTTGTGAAGAATTTAAAGGCTTTTAACTTCTGCCATGTTAAAGAATTTATGTGAATTAATTCCTTAAGTTATTATAAAGGAATTCAATTAATAATGGATCTGCTTTTCATTATGACGAGTAATCAAGGATAAACATCTTCTATATCAAAGCTCATCTGTTAAAAAAGATAAATTAGCTATAACGCACTTAACTACTTCCAGAACATGAAATGAACATGTATTGTTCCATTAGTTAATTTTGGATCACTAAATTAAAGACAGTTCAAAAGGAGTATAATCTCATAAGGATCTCTCTTTGTTCAGTCCGTCGTGACTTATTTCATGAGGTACAATAAATACTGTTTCTTACGGGGCTAAATGCTATTAGGGTTATAAAATGGTTTTGGTTTAGTACATTTTATGCATTAGTATGAGTTATATACCACAAGGGTAAGAATATTTTTAGCTGGTATTTGCAGATGCAGTTTTGTACTCCTGCATGTCTTGTAGGCTGTCGGGATGCTTGAGTAAGACTACCAAAAGCTCCGCAATAAAACAATAAATGCAATAAATAAACAATAAAACAACATCTGGAATGTAACCTTTTATCCATGTAACATGGATGTGTATGTCCTAGTAAATTAATCCAAGCCAGGGCACAGGCCTGTCATCATCTCTCCTGTTGAATTAGCAAGCACACCTCCTGGCATGGTTTTGGCCAGCTAGCACCCTTCAGGCAACGCCTGGACATATTTGGGATTAGGATTGGCCATCATTCATTCCCAAAGGCAGCTGTGATTTGGCTACCCTGTCCATGGCAATAAAAGGGAGTTTAGCCATCTTGATGCAGCGTGCCACACAAGTTGTCCCTGAGACCAGAGAACAGCCTTGACCTGTTTAATATAGTAGTATAGATGTAGTTCTGAGGTATAGTAAATAAAATAGGGTTTAAAACTGTAGAATTAGATTCTACCTACTGCTTAATGTAGTCCTTGTTTACTCACACACTTAGGGCTTTTTACAGCATATAGCTTAACCTCCTAAATTTAATTTACAGTGCAAAAGTACAGTGGGTAACTATGCAAATAACTCCAGTGACTGCAAAGCAAACTTCTTAGCATTTTCAGTGGGTGCCTCCAAGGCTTCTGTGTTCTCAGAGAAGAAACTGCACCAGCAGAAAAGTACCTTATCCTTCTTAACTGTCTTTAGTTCAGGTTGGGGCTTCTGTGGTCACACCTTGAAGAAAGAGGTACTTTACTAAGTTAGCAGAGGTAGCATGTTTAAAAGAAAAATTATAAGGCAGAACATTGCCGGGAACAGTTCTGGGACATTTTCGTGGAAACTCAGAGAGATATTTGGGCAGTTGTGTCACACACAGAAGGAGAGACCCCAGACTGCCGCATCAGTACTTTAAGGGCCTGATTCAGTCTTTCTGGCTGATGCTGATGGTGTTTACTCTCTCTGTCACCATGAAAATCAGTGGGATTTTCCTCAAAGCCTCTAACTGTGAACTAGAGATAACTGTATTGACCTGGGACCACAGGATGAGGCTGAAAGCAAGGTCAAGATGAGAGGGACCACACTGGGAATGCAGTTCTGTATGGATATTGTCTTCCTAGTGGAGGAAGGCTCGCCGCCTTTCCCTGTAGTGCCTGAGTATCTGCAGTGAGAGGTTGACCATGGATGGATGGATAGAAAGATTGCATGTGGACGATTATATGCAGAAAATGAGCTTCATTTCCTACCAGCTTGCACCTTGCAATATCTGTTTTGTATCAAAACAAAGGCAATGGGTAACGCCATGTAATTCAGCTACAGCACGTCAGCTTTGTACAAGCAATTCCCTATCACCAAGCCTTCTCTTACGCTTCCAGACAGCATCTGGGGATTGACTATGTCAGTTTAAAGAAAAGCAACGTAGCATACCCTGATCTGCTCGTCCTGTGCTTCTCTGACCTTTGCCAGCACCCGAGCTTCCAGGTTCCAACATAAAGTGGCTGGAGGCAAAGCTTTTTCAAAGATGGGATCTCTTCCCCACTAGTGTTCACTGCCCTTAGATAGTCCCCTCATGTTTGCTGAGCTGCCAGGGCTGCCCGTTCCCTCGGGATTTTGCTTGTAGGTGCCGGAAGCTGCAACACTTCACTGGAATGTGCCCGCTGGTGAGATCCCCGTGGCAGCGTTAGAGTGAGATGCATTTTGATCTTTGAAACCATTTGATCCACTTCATAAATATATAGTAAGAAAGCAGGTCTGGCAGATTTTCTCATTCTGAGTACCTCCGGCAAGGCAGTATGGAGTAAGTGGCTAATGGTAGTGGATTTGTCATCCATTGCGGTGTTGAGCAGCCTTGCTCTACGTTGGGGAGCTGAAGTCTTGAGAGGGATTTTTCGTTCCTTGAGTAGCTTTTATCCACAAGACAAATCTGGATTCCAATATGTCTGTTCCATATAAAGTACACTTTTGATTGTGCCGTTCCTCAGTTAAACAACTCATTGTGGGAAAGGGTCAATTTTAATTCATTGATGGGTAGGATTTCTCCTAATCCCTGCATTTTGGAAAATAGAGATATAAAAATAGTTGTTAGCTAATGGTTTAAGAATTGCAGCTTAGTGCTAAGGAATAATAACTTGTAACTCTGAAGAACTAGATTGTCTCAGGCGCACATTAAATCACATTATTTGCTAGTAAATTAATCTTTTTTTTTTTTCCTTTCTTGCAGTTCCGAAGGATACAATCTTACATTGTCCTGGGCTTGAGCAGTAAATGATAAATTTGATCACTGGCTGACTTGTCATCTCCTCGTTGTGACAGAAAAATGGTCGCCTAAAATAAACCCTTTGTTATGCTGCTAAAACTGCCTTTGAATCCAAGATCTGTTGTGATTTTTCAAACACAAACCCAAAAATGTCAGAACCCGACCCTTCATCTGGATTTGTAGGAAACATGGAAAATGGGACTTTTCTGGAGCTGTATCCCACATCCCTTTCAACTTCAGTGGATTCATCACCTGGCCGTTTATCCAACGTCTATGTCTATGTTTCTATATTCCTTAGTCTCTTAGCTTTTCTCCTTTTGCTATTGATCATTGCACTTCAGAGGCTGAAAAACATAATTTCTTCCAGTTCTTCCTACCCAGAATATAATAGTGATGCTGGAAGTTCTTTCACTAATTTAGAGGTTTGCAGTATTTCTTCCCAGCACTCTGCTCTCTCAAACCTTTCTTCGTGAAACTAAATGAAAGGAAACGCACAGGGAATGGAAGAGCTTTGTCTAGTTTCTTGGGCAGGTAGTGCATGCAACATTTGCCTTAGAAGACTATTATGAAGAGATGGCTTTTAAGGTTTCCTTAGAGGTTTTTTCCTTTCCTTTTCTAGTCTTCATTTTCCCTTTTGCTAATGTTCCCTTTTTATTTTGGACAATGAATAATGACACTTGATCATCGTTTCATGCCTGTAATAGTGATGCTGTCCTTTTCTCACACATACACGATGTTCATTAAGAGTATTCCTGCCAAATTGTAATATGGTTCTAACTGGATGTGTCATTTTTCTGCTCTAGTTGTGACCTCTTCCCTAGTTTTCCCCCAGTAATATGCTGACTACTTTTCTTTTTCCTTTTTTAATTAGATAAGGACTTCTGAATGAAATCCCTATTACAAAAGTATCAAAAATCAGCTTAAATTATAAATATAGTCCTTGGGACAATTTAAAGTTGTTGGTATTGTTTCTGTTTCAATTTTCATGTCTTTTCCAGTATTTATTGATGTTTATAAAACACAACTAAAATCCATTTCCTGAAGAATGTTACTTTCGTTTATTTGTACTCCCAACACGTTCTGTATAACGTCTCTGTATTTCAGTTTTTGAATCTCTTTGGTTAACTTAGTAAAGTGACTACAATAACGATGCTCACTGCTGAATGTGTGGAGGTATTTTTGGACCCGGTTGCTTCTAATTTGCCTGATGACTTGTTCCTCCAGGGGGCAGCTTTTGCTGCTGAATCATACAGAGCACACAACTCCTTTGCACCCTTCGCTCATCCTGAAGCTTATTCTTGATGGATACCAGTACAAACCAGTGGTTTCTTGTAAAAGATCTGTGTACAGCAACCATAGCTGGCAACTGAATAGCTCCTATACCTGTCCTTGAAGCACAAGATGTTTGCACTCATGTAAGCAGGGCCAGAGGGGACAGGAATTGGTTATAGTGGTGAGGACTTTCTGGGCCAGATTTTGTCCTGTAATTTCACAAATGCACACTGGGGTGGAGGGGGGACATGAGGATCTGCGTGATGGCCAGGCAGACCTGTGCTCTGACACTCAGGAGGCACAAAGTGTACCTGCAGAGGGTAGGAAGAGATGGGAAGGAAACAGGCAGTGGCTCTGGCCCTTTTCTCCATCAGCATAAGGAGAGGCCGGAGATGAGGGGGTGAGAAATGGATGGTCCTTCACAGTCTCACTCCTCTTTGCAATGCCAATAGTCTGGGTTATGATTTCCCCCTGCCCAAAATGTAACCCAGCACTCAAATTCTGCAATAAAATAATTAGCAACATTGTGAACAGCATCCTGTGGTTAGCTGGGAACTAAATCAAGCCAAACGATCAAAGAAATTATTTGAAATGCCAAGCGTGACCTGCTAGGATTGCAGCCCCACACTGTGCGGTGTGATTCCTTGCTGTCCTGGCTGCACCATGTGAGCACAGCCCAGTCCTGCCACTCAAGTCCGTTCAAATTTTCCTCTCGTGGCAGGATCCAAGTCACTGGAGAGACCCAAGGAAGGGTATGGAAATGTCACTGCGTTTCTGTTGCTGGCATAGCTGCCTGCGTAGCTCCGGGCGATGGGCCCATCTCGGCAGGAGCGACTGCTCTCCCCACGCACGGCGCTCCTGCCCAGCAGGGCGAAGGGTTAGGGAGCTGCAGAAGACCTCCCGACCAGATTTGTTACAAATACCCTCCCGCCGAGCTGTCAATGCGGTCATCAACAAGACACATTCTGCCATTAACTACACCGGCTTTAAAAGAGAAATGTGGAAAGCCCGGTATAAACATAATTGTTAGAAACGCAGCTGTTCAGTGCCAGACAACATACAGACGATGCTGGAGTTGGTGTTTTCAATTTTTAAAAGTGAACCTATGGTATGGTAAGTGGTAATGACTTATGGTGGTGATTAGCTCCTCACAAAGCTCAAAGAACTTGCTGACTAATAAAGAACTTAAGCCTGCACATTCTCTGAGCCAAGCTGGTTTTATGAATATATTTAGTCTCTGGAATATTTTATTCATCTAGACAAAAATTTCATGTAAGTCACTTTTCACTGTAATTGATGAGAGGCCTTGGGAAAAGAGTTAACTATTTAAAAGGGATCAGGAAACATTATTTCCTTTCTGAAAGCTCTTCCAAATCCCAAACCTGTAACAGAATATATTTGTGTTTGACAGATAGGTAGATAAAAAGAAATGAACAGTAAATCAAGACGGAGCAACTGTTCAACTATCTTCTCTTACCTACAAAGTTGTAAATTTGTTGCTTCCTTTGCTGCAGATGCAGGAATTTAATCAAAACCAGAGATGAGACCACAGGTTGAGATGGGTATTTGTTTCCAGCGATATGTTTCCTGTTACCAGCTTATGCTTGCGGATATAGAGACATTTAGTATTAAATACAGACTGTTGAAAATGCATTGACTTTGTTCAATGAGCTGTTGTCAAGCTTCACAAGAGCAAAAAGTATTTTTCAGACTGCACAAAGTAGCAAAGGTAACTGAAACCACACATTTGATTTTGCGTTGTACTTTACTAGATGCTATTATTTTTTTTTCCACTCTGCAGTGACATATGGGACTATATACAGTCATCACGATTTCAGCTGAGTTGCACCTGTTCTCGTCAGGACAGATTTGAGTAAAAACAAGTTGGATCCAACAGAATAGCATCAGGAGAAGCCACAGGCAAAAAGCACCATGGCATTTTCGAGGATTACTGAGTACTAGTCCTTCAAGAAAAAAAGAAAAAAAGAAAAAAAACCCAACTTGAGAACCTGAGCTTGAGTTAACTTCAGCTAGAGTTGCAGGGATTTTCCACCATTGTAAATTGAAAAATGAATTAGATTCTTCATTTTCATCAAATTTCTGTGGTTTCTGTCTCTCCCTCTCTCTGTCTCTCCTTCTTTCTGTCACTCACAAACCAAACAGACCTGGACAGGCTGGAGAAGTCGGCAGAGAGGAATCGCATGATGTTCAGCACGGGAGAATGCAAAGTCCCGCACCTGGGGAGGAATAACCCCAGGCACTGGGACAAGGTGGGGGCTGATCAGCTGCAAAACAGCTCTGCAGGGAAGGACCTGGGGGTCCTGGTGGACAACAAGTTGACCATGGGTCACTAACACACTCTTGCTGCAAAGGAGGCCAAGAGCATCCTGAGCTGCGTTAGGAGAAGCGGTGCCAGCAGGTTGGGGAAGGTTATCCCTCCCCCTGTTCTGCACCAGTGGGACACCTGGATTGCTGTATCCAGTTCTAGACCCCCCAGTAGAGGAGAGATGTGGAGCTACTGGAGTGAGTGCAGTGCAGAGCTACTAAGATGATTAAGGGAGTGGAGCATCCCTCATATGAGGAGAGGCTGAGGAGCTGGGACTGTTTAGTCTAGAGAAGGCTTGGGAGGATCTCCTCAATGTATGTAAATACCTCATGGGAGAGAGGAAGAAGAGGGAGCCAGGCTCTTCTCAGTGGTGCCCCGTGACAGGACAAGAAGCAATGGGCACAAACTGAAACACATGAAATTCCATCTGAACACAATAAAACATTTTACTGTGAGGGTGGTCAAACACAGGCACAGGTTGCCCAGAGAGGCTGTGGAGTCTCCATGTGTTGACCTGGGCAACCTGCCTACAGCTGGCCCTGCTTTGGGCAGGAGGGCTGGACCAGATGATCCTCAGAGGTCCCCTATCCATGCTGTGATTCTGTGATTCATGTCAGTGCAAAAACTCAGCAGCTTCTAGCTCGCTGCCTCCTCCTGATGTGTTTTCTCATATCTGGAGCTGAGTAAACAATATCTTTACTAGGGGGTGATTTGTTCAATAACTTGTTACTAAAGAGCTGCTCTGTTCTTCCTCCTGCCTGCAGCCACGCACTTTCCCAGCTTTTCCACTGCCTTTTTGTGGAGTGGGTTCACATCTCACAGTCAGCTTTTGCCCTGGACCCCTATTGTTTTTACTAAGCCCTCTGACTGCAACAGTGCCATTAGCTTCAGTAATATATGACTCCAAGACTGCACGGCTTCAGGTAGTTGCAAAGTATACCTGGAAATTGATAGAAAGAAAAATACCAATAAAGCATGGATAAGGAAAGAACAGAAGGAGTTTCTGGATTACACAGAAAAAATATTTTGCCTTAGTTCAACAAATACAGTCCATTTAAGAGTATTTAATCAAAGAGTACCTGGTGAAGGCCGTAGCCGCCTCTGTATCTAAGATTAGACTCTCCAGCATTGCTGGCCACCCTGGCCCTAGTGGCAGGTTAACTCATCACGTTCGTCTATCCTCAACGTTACTGAATTATTCCCATTCCCTTCTTGAAACAGTGTCATGCTCTTCACTCAGCAACTCTTTCAACTCTGTGGAGAGTTTATCTAATTGAATTAATTTTCTTTCAGCCCTTCTCTGTCTGCCAGTTCACCTGAAAGGTTTGTCTCTGTAAATTTAAAGTCTTGTCTGTTTTTCCTACAAATATCTTTTAACTTGGGAACAATTCTTACTCCTCTTCCATGCAGCTTGTTCGCCCTCCTCTTTCACTCTCTAACCCTGTGGTACTCTGGCAAGGCTGAATCCCCATGGAGCATCGTGCTCCGCTGTACTTGAGCTTTTTTCCTTTAGAGTCTTTTTTTTTTTGTGAGATCACTGGGAAAGACATCTGCGTGGGAAGGTTATTTACAAAGTCCATATACCTCCCATTCTTCTTGACGGGACCATTTTCACTGCATCTGTTATGGTTGTCTAAGGAAACATTGTGATTTACAGGCCAGCTGCTTCCCCAGCTGAATGGCCTTTTCACGTCCGCAGTCCCTCGTACGCTCCCAAAGACAATGGCCCCACTCTGTGGCTGCAGCAGAGGATTACATGCCCCAAATTCAGGGTGCAAAAGTAGCCTGAAGAAGTCCTTTTTTTTCTCCAAGAAATGTGGGCTTGGTCTTGCTTATGCCTTTGGCATAACATAGAGCAGCCCTCAAGCTGCTTTACACTAAATGAACTATGTGATGCCAGCCAGTCTGACGTGCAAACGGGACCCACCTGCAATCACAGCCCCACTCTCACATCATAGCTCCATAAAACTCCTGGCTCTGTCAGACCACCCCTAAGTGGGGTGGCCCAAACTGGCCAAGATGCTGTCCTGGGCTGGGGCTTGGCCAGGGACGCTTTGCTGATGCTACAGGAAGATGTTTTCATGGCTCCTCCCAGCACTGGAGATAAAAAGCAGTATCAGCATCCTGTGTATTTGCTTTCAAAGCCAGGTAATCATGGTAATCACCACCCAGGTGACAGCAAGCAGGACCTGGTGAGATAAGCTATTTTTCACTTCTTGGGTGTTTTTCTTTGATCTAAATCAGTGGGAGCAGATCACCCACTATAAGTCTGAAAATCCCGGCAGGTGGCTATCAGCAGGTCTAGGATATCTATGAGCCTTCAGGAAATCAGACCGGGCTCCTTTGCACGGTTTAAGTTCACCTTCTGTTCCTTATGGACAGCAGCACAATGGGTGCATTTGTTTCAGCAGTCAACACGCTTGCCAAAAGATGCAGCTTTAATACAATTAACCTCTGTGAGCAGCTTCAGTCAAAAAATGAGAGGCAAAACAAGTCTGAGTTTTTAAAGTATAATCTAATGTATAATTTTTTACAAACAAACTTCAGAAGTTTCCTTTGAAAATTATATTTTTGCCAAAATATCTATTTCTAAATAGTGGAAAAACTATTTGGTTAAATTATTAAAAATGGAGCATTTTATTCCAGCTGTGCTGACATAAATATTTTTGCCCACAGATTTTTCGAGGTAAGACATTTTACTGTTTTAAGGGGCACATAATTACTCCATACTGTTATTTCTCTGCCTTAGCCTCAATAAACAGGTGTTGGTGTCTATCAGAGCAATTTTGGCACATATATTTACTTATGAAGCTGCACTTGTAATACTGCATACTGATTTCATCATACAGACCAGGTCCTAGAATATGTTTACATCCCTTTTTTTGTCATAAAGTATTATTAGTAAAGTATAAGATGGAGACTAAGCTGTTAGTTAAAGAATTGCACCTTCACTGCCTTTTAAACACACAGATCAGTTTGTCTTTTGTCTTAGAATATTAGTTACAGCCAATAAACCATTTGCATGGCTTTATCTTGAGCCTGGGCTCAGCAGTTGCTGACAAGTAAGAAATAAATGCAAAGGACATATTTATGTCAGAGGTTCCCTGCGTGGTTTGCGCAGGGTGAATTCTGCTCCTGCTCCCTGGATGCTGCTCCAGTGCTTGGAGCCATGTGCCAGGGGCTGTCCGCGAGGTACCCCCACGACTGCGCCCCTTTTTCCAAACAGCTTCATTGGGATGCAAAAGATGGACGCAAACACTGAGGCTTGCAGATGATACTAATCTAGGACAAGCTGCAAACACCCACCAGGATAAAGGAATAATACAAAGGCACCCAGTGAGAACAGAAGCGTGGCAGGGAGCGAAATGAGATGCAGCCTGAAAAACATGTAAATTAATGTGTCTGAGGCAGAAGTAAGCTGAAAAAGGACCACTGGTGGTGGGAGAAACGTGGGCAGCAGTGACAGAAAAGCACCTTCTGATGAGGAGGGGTGGTGAATTAGGCACAAATGGGCAACATTGCAGGAAAAAGGTAAGTAGGGCTACTATCTCCTACGAGGCACAGGGTGCCTTTTTCTCCTGTTCCCAGTGCCAGTGCTGGGTGCCACATGGGGACAGGTTAATGGGCAGGGGGGCACCGAGGTTAGTACCTGGGTAACTTCACCAGCCCGTGCATAGGAAGCACCCTGGTTGCACACCTCACAGGGCCTCCCCTCCTGCTGCAGCTCTGGCTGCTCTGCTCCTGAATCCTTTGCCTCTGGCAAGGTATTTTCTGCTCGGGGGCATGAGAGAGTCCTACTCCTCCCCTTAGTCTAGTGCTTTTTTGCAGTCTCTTTGCATCTGAAAGCTCCGAAGGATCGCTTAATAAACTGCACTTCATCTGGGATGCCACCAAAAGGTTTTCCCAGGCTGCCATGATGCCTCTCTGCACAGCCAGGGCTGCAGGGCAGGAGCCAGAGCAGCCGCCTCAGGGCACCCCCCAACACAGCCCGTGGGTCTGCGGCCACCGTTCACCCAGAGCTAGCGAGAAGGCAAGGGGACAGCTGTGACTGATGGCACAGAGAGCGTGGCTTGCATGCTTACACCCAAGCGGCAAACTCCACGGGGAAGCGTGGCTTCACCAAACGCAGATGGCACTAACGGTGTGACCCGACAGGTACCTCATCTTCTGGAGACACTGAGTTGGTGTTTCCCATCCTACCACCTGCGCTTTGCCACATTTGGAACTAACTGCTTTTCAAAAACTGTTCTTTACACAGCCAGAGAGGGCTTTTTTGATGAGAAATACCTCTATCCTCACAGTAATTTTGCATGTTACTGTGACACTGTTGGAAAACCCATAGGACTGTGACTAGTCTCTATGGTAAAAAGACTAAAGAATGAGTAACATGAATTTTCAGTAGTTTCTTTAGAATAAAAGCTGCTTCATTGTTTTCAGTTTCATTCATGCTTTACGAGGTTGGGTTTATTCAGAAAATAACTCCTGAGTGAACATGTCATCGTATCTCTGCAGGGATAATTTTCCTTCATTAACTTTTCTATATTTGAGGAACTTGCAAATACGCTATTCCAGATTACACCCCTATGTTATACTCACGAAGAAATGGCCAGCTTTGCAATTTCAGCAATCGGCATGAAAACAAGTGCTGGTGGGGAAAAAGGGTAACACCAATGTCTGATCCCAACAGCAGGTTAAAGGCTGGGTTAATTTTGCCAGACAACTTGGCTAGACGCAGGTGGTCCCAATTTCATGGTGTGTGTTGGGGGCGTGGAAGAAACTGCCAGCCCTGTTGATGGAAAGCGAGGGGCAAGTCTGTGCTTTGCAGCAGGTGCGGTGAACTCCTGCAGTCCCGTCCTCCCCCAGAATGGGTACCCAGCCCATAGGCTCCCTCCTGCACTGCCGCACTCTCCCACACCCTCTGCGTTTGCACGGGCTGGTGGCCCAGGGCAGACCTGGTCCTTGCGCAGGTGCTCTGGAAGACCCGTGCCCGGGATCACGGCTGCACATGTTTGATGGGCTCTGTGACTCCAGTAACCTCCTAAATAAACTCCACCCAGTGCCATAGGTGTGTTTTCTACCTCCACATGTTTCAAAAGAGTAAACCCGGTGAAGTGCCCCTTTAGCAAGTATTACACACCCTTGCCCAAGTTCTGTTCTCAGTTACTGATGTTCTGGAGACACACAACCAATGACAAGAAAAACATCTCATCCTCTGTTGTTTGTCATAACTGCACTTGAACCACACCTCTGTCAGCCCAGCTACTGTCTTCGAGTGGTTTTCTGTGGCTGTTGGCATGTAGGGTCAAATGTTACTGAGTAAAGGACTCTGCCATCTCCTCTTGAATCTGTTTTTTTCATCTAGGAAGCAAAGCTTTTTTCTGGCTTCCATATCATAAAGGCCGTTGCAGGTAGATAAAATGTTAATTCATTGATGCACACTTTAGCTGGCCTCAGTAGCTCAATCTACATGTATGTATACATGTAGGCACCCAGCAGCTGTAAGTAACATAATCAAGCCCACTCCCCAGAAAAACCTCCAGAAAAAAATATTGGTAAACTCTCCATTGTGTTAGAAAACATTGTAGCTCATGTTGAAGGTAAAGAAGATTAGAGTGACAGATTTATAATTGCTTGGATCTACTGAGAATTCAGAACAAGGCAAGCTGTTTGACCAAAGGCGTTTTCTAGTGTCTAACGCATCAGCATTCATTAAGTGGAAATGTAGGCTGCTGCGATGAAGAAGAATACCAGATACAGTAACTTGAACTTCGGCAAGATCAAAAGCAATTAGTTCGGTACTAGAGTCAGAGTGCTTCATTCAAAGTGGAAGAGAAGACAGAAAAAAAAAAGCTTTGCATGATTTTGCATTACAAAAAATGATTGTAATTTTGTAATACAAGGATGGTTACAGAGAGAAAGGGAAAGTGGAAAAAACAGCAAGACAGACAGACAGACTGGCTGATAAATGCTTTTGCTCAGCTTAGATCCTTCTAGTTTCTGCCATCCAGATTTGTTCAAAATGGCTATCAAAAGGGCAGAGCTCTGCCGCTGCTCTCTCCCATGCCTTAATCCATCTGAGTAGATGTCCTCTTAAAGTCACCCTGCTGGGATGATCTTCTAGGATGGTTTTTGGTTTGCTTCCCCAAGGACAGATCCCAGCAGAGGGAAAAATGAAAAGGAAAAACCAAGGAAGTTTTAGTCAGAATAGAACCAGATACATAAACAAATAGGTATACAAATAAATACATAGAGAATAAGAGAAAGAAAACGGAGTTGGAAAAAATGTGTAGAGAGATGGAAGACGTGCAAATTCAGTTCAAATTCTAATTTTTCCATTCAAAAAAAAAAAAAGAAATGGATGTAGAAAGACAAAGGAAAAAAACAGAAAAAATATTACTTTGTGGCAAACCACCCACCAACTACTTCCTATTTACAACTAGAGACCCACCGTGCAAAATAGATAAATGGAAGCGTAATTAGGAGAACGGATATGATTAAGTGTTTGGTATCTGCTCTGCCTGTGTGTTCGGCTGCTCCAGGAAATGTGCCAGAGAGAACGGAGAAAAAGATTCATCTCTGCAGACAAGAAATGATGGGCAGGTGGACTCTGCCTTCATTAACACCAGGATCCGTGAGCTTTGAGTGGGGTTTGAGCAAGCCAGGATCTGCTGCTCACCTGCTTCCACCTGCACCCCCTCCAGACAGCCTCAGGGACTGTCCCGGCAGCTTCAAGTGCCCGTGGCCGGTGGGTGCCGGCCACTGCCTCCCCTTTCCCCGCAGCGTTTGCATTTAGTAAAGTCCAGTTTGGTGTAAAACATAATATGGATCGTATTATGATTCAAGCAGTTTCTATCATCATCCTTGATATCCTCACTTCATAATGTTTTTTTTAAAGTCCCACCGAAAGCAGAAGCCGTGCTAGTTCATACACTTCTTCTAGGGCAAAGCGAGGAAAGTGGTGGTTCCAAGTATGTGAAGAAGACCACCACCGTTCCTGCAGCCCTGAAGATCACTGGCCCTAAAGTAACTCCAAGCCTTCAGTGCAGCAGTGGATTTTGGTATGCCAGCACTCTCTGGTTCCTGAGGTGGGACACCAACCCAGCCTGCCATGTGCTACCACTTTGCCTGGTCTCTTTTCCAAAAGACGTTTTGCAGGGGTATTAATGCACCAGTTTGTATCTCTGCGTATTGCAACCGAGAGGGGCGGGAAAAGAGCAACACTACGAGCCTGACTTTCAATGACATTTTTTCCAGTTAAATGATTAGCTTTCACTGACTTCATTACCCCTTGTAACTTGTATTATAATAGTACTCAAGGTGACTGATGCCTCACTGCAATGGGCATCCTGAAACACAAAGATGGGCCTCTGCCCATCTCCACATCACCTTGGACAAAACAATTTTCACTTAAGTCATGTTCATGTCTCAACTCCATTTAAAATCCATCAATGGCCCTGTGCCTTTCCGTCATTATTTCCATCGGGAGATCCTATTATTACTCAGTACTGTTCACCTTATTATCTTCTGCTACGTCCTTACAGCTAAAGATAACTTAAAATTTCTATGCTTAAAACAATGCAGCAGCTCGAGAAGCAGCGTAGGAGGCACTGGTTTCAGCCGGAAAAAGATTAGATACTTGTTGTGTTTCTGAAATAAATTATGTGCAGGCAGTGGGCAATGATTCTACTGGAATTAACCTGCAAGCAGCCAAACCTGCAGCAGAGAATTACACAGATATTTCCTATCTTATTCCGTCTTCTCTGTTCACTGAAAAATACAGGTTACTGTTTACTGTATTAAGCTTCATGCATTTCATGCATTTCTGTCAAAATTGTTTGGATTAAATAAAACACATTATAAATTGAAATGTTTTATTACAACATTTTTTAAACAAGCACTCTTCTTAAAGAAGATTGTTTTGAACTATATTTAAAAGTTATTCAAATATCTCTGATTTTAAAAGAAGCATCCAAAGCATGTCTGTACAGATTAAATGAAACAATTTTGTTTAACCTAAAAACAGATTTTTTTTTTCAAAAGCAGGGTCATGTTTTTGTAAAGAAAATTTACTTCAGATTGACTTGTGATGAATTTTTTCAATTATTTAATTCATCCGGAAAAATACAAAAAGTCAGTTATTTATAAAACCTTAATCTAATTTTCTTTCAGGACTTGATCCTAATGCATGTTTGCACATAGACCTCCTGTTGACCTCCATGGAAGTTACGCATCTGAAGGGAATGCAGAAACAGACTCAGCAGACAAAATTAGTGTTTTTCTAATTGCTTTAATTGGTGTTTAATTTTTCCGCTGTTTAGAGCCCAAGTTACTGACTTTTAATGGGAAAAATAAATGTATGCTGGAAGGAGAATGTAATCAGATAACAAAAATGGTTAACATTATATTAGAGCTCCAGAAACAGAGCAATTGGTAAATGTGAATGTTTTCATTTGAGTTACAAATACCACCAATTGCCATTTCCATTGCCACTTCAACTAATTTGTATTCAGAAAACCACATCCCTGAAAACGTGTAAAACATCTGCTCTGAGAAACTAAGTGTCAGTAACTAAACCGTGTGCATCATCGTACAGAGACCTCCGTCCGGAGCTGTAAAGGGGAAGACTAGATCATCTCCATTAAGGACAGTGAGTTGTCCACAGGATGGATCTAATCACATTATTAATTAATTCAGCCTACAGGGAGGAAAGAAGTGACTCAAAATCATCAGCAATGACACAATGAAAGTATGTTGTTTTTTTCAGAGGAAACATGACAATGACTTTAGCTGGCTCTCCTTGTATGCAGGTACTTCAGGAAGCCCCTTTTTTCCTATTTGCTTTAGTTTTTCCTATATTCTTTCGTTTTTCCAAAATTACTGCTTGCCCTACGTACGTGGCACTTTATGCTAAGCAATCTGAAACCCTCCGGTGCAATAACTAGGTGCGACTTTACCTCCCGCCGATTTTCTGAGCCTAGAAAACCTATGCAATGAAAACTGCAGTGAAACAGTAGAGTAACTAGACAGCGGTATATTATACTGGCCTACCCCTCTCCAGTGTACCTTTGCCAATGCCCTTTATGAATATTACCAACTTTGTTCAGCATGCAACACAGGCCTTCTGCTGATAATAGGTAACATCTGCTTTAGATCAAAAGGGTAGGGAACAAGTACTTCTTGCAGGCAGGCTCTGCTCATCCTGGTTCTTTGTAGCAAATTTTAATTGGAGCTGGTGTATAACAAAAATCACAGCTGACAAGATGTATTTTTAGCCACGTACCTCTCAACTCGGTATCAATATACAGCACCTCATTTGGGGTTTGGATTTGTAACAGTAATGATTCTTCAAGCATCTCCTGAGCCCTAGTAGATGAGCATGTAATGTGAAAAGTCTCTACAGTTAAATAGGGAAATGCTGTAAATTCCATTTTGGGCAATGTGTTTGCTAGGTAAGATAAAGACCAATTACTTTCAATGCTTAAAGGTGGTGTGGCTGCAATTCTTTACAAAGCCCTTTTATGAAAATGCTCTTATCACTACTACATGTTCTGTCACCATCGACTGGGACTACATGCCTAGCATCTGGGCATGCCCAGCATCCACACAACCCAGCACCCAGCACGCGGTCATGACCAGCAAATGCAATGCCCACAGCCAGCACCCCTAGCTCCCAGCAGCCAGCACTCCCAGTGCCCAGCACCTGGTCATGCCAAGCGCCCGGACATGCCCAGCGCCAGGCACCGCAGTGCCCAGCACCCACGACGCCCGTCTCCCGGTAGCCCCAGGACCCAGTAGCAAGACATACTAGGACAAGAGGAAGTGGCCTCAAGTTGCGCCAAGGGAGGTTTAGACTGGACATTAGGAAAAACTTCTTTACTGAAAGAGTGGTCAGGCCTTGGAACAGGCTGCCCAGGGAAATGGTGGAGTAACCCTCTCTGGAAGTATTTAAAAGACGTGTAGATGAGGCACTTAGGGACATGGTTTAGTGGGCATGGTGGTGTTGGGTTGACGGTTGGACTTGATGATCTTAGAGGTCTTTTCCAACCTTAATGATTCTATGATTCTATGATTCTATTTTCTTTCTTCAATTCTATACTAATCATTATTAAATATAGCTAGATTTCCTAGGGTGGCTGCTATGAAGAAAAATACCCAGCCCTGAGTATATACAGGGCCCTTTTCCTATATACAAGCACTGAGAAGGATGTATGATTAAACATGGGATTCTCAGAAACTGGCAAATGACTGCTCAGACTAGGAGAATTGGGGATGGAGAACGTAGCATAATCCTTTCCTTCCCCATCCTAAGTGTTGGACAACCTGTGCTAGCACGCGGGGAAGTACCTGCTTTCTCTCACAATTCATAGCTACCAACTCAGATCTGGAGAGAGGCTTTTTCCCTTAGACACCAAAACCAGCTCCAACTTTTCTTTCAAAGAATGAAAAAGTTGCCCTTCGTGCTATGAGGGCTGGTGTCCAGTGTTGTGGCAAAGCTGGCAACCAGAAGGAATTGCCAGGCAAATACAGCTCAGCACTTTGAGCCCCATAGTGGAAGGTGCTGACTTGCTCTATGGGATGCCCCATAGGCATTAATGTCAGCACATCGGGGCTTGCTTAATACAGAAGGACTTCAGGCAGTGAATTTGCCTAATTCTAGCAAGCCCACAATAAATCCAGATGTGCTATCTCAATATTTAGGTCTTATAACTTCCCCAAACCTGGACAGATTTTCATGGGAAACTCAAAAGGACTATCCAAAATTCAGGACCCAGTGCATGAAGGCACACAAAAAATCATAGTGAAATGGAAACTTGGGAAAAAGTAATGCATTTTTTCCTCTTCTCATTTTTTTTTCTCTTGAAACTCTGAAAAAAAAGTCATCTCAGTTGGACGCCTAGCAAGGAAGTCCCAGCCTAAAGAAATACAAACCAGTGCTACAGCAGTAAGGGTAAACAGGATTTTGCAATGGAAAACATTGTTACTTACATTAATCATAATAGGGTGCTGTATCAGATGCATCTTCATCAAAGTTTTACAACATAATCCTAATAAAGTACAGCATGATAAAATGATTAACAACTCATAGTTAACATATTAGAATATGCTTACCATAAATTAATACTTGAGAAAACAATAGTCTTGGTTCCTTGAGGGCATTAGACTTTTTGAGACTTTTCTACTGGCCACAGCTGTAATACAAGAGCTAAAGAAATGTGTCAGTGATTTCTACAAAACATCTGCGTCCATAATCTGGAAGTAAAATTCTGAGTAATTTATATCTCTGGGCTAAAGTCCACTGAAGGAATTGTTAAGTAATCACTTCAAAAGCAATTTCCTTTAGTACAGGATGTCCATGAATTTTAATAGGTCATAAGTATACAGTAGTGAGGATTTTGTTTCATGGTATGGTTTTCCTTCTCTGAAATGAAATCATTGCCAAATGTTCTTGAATACACATTAATACACTTTATGATTTAAATTAATTCCTAGAAGCCAGGCTTTATGGGATGGGATCACCTCAGAGATGATTCTTTCTTTCTCTTAAAACAATACTGGTGTTATTCTGTAATATGCATTCTGAAAACATTATTTTCTAAGTTATTTCAGTTACTTTCTGTTTTGTTTTCATAAAACCACCATCTGAATAGTTAGACCTCTGCACCAATGCATCCTGGTTTTCTGGAAGTCCCCAAAGATTAGTGGTTTTGCAGGGTTGAATTACAATATTTTAATTAACAAATCATCCTTATTATTTAGGGATTATTTTGCTGCCCTGCAAAATCCAGTAGTAAAGTCTGGATTAAAAACATTAAAGAAACACTTTCAGTACAGGTTTTTGGACTTGTCAAGGCTATGATTTCACAAAGCTATGGGCCAAAAGAAGCCTCCTAATGATGGTTTTCAGAACATACGTATGAAACAGAGATTTGTCTGACATCCTGCAAATGTTTGTTGATAATGCCAAATGAGTTCATTTTACTTTTTCTCACTCTCACACGCACATCTATATATTTGTGTGCTTGTGTGTATGCCACCAAACTCCTCCATCCGCCCAGTCGCTTCTGTCATTCTTCTCTGAATTTGTCAATCGTTTCTGGGAAGATGCTCAGCATCCTACACAATGTTGCAGCTCCTGTCACCCCACAGGCATGGAGAGCATTTGCTGGATTCCCGCTTTGCGAGAAGATGCCTCTGCATAAACAGCCCCAAATTGGCCATATAATGTGGCAACTTCACATTTAATCATTTTTTTGTTCCTCATCACACTAAACCTTGTTACACTGTTGCCCTGGTTTCATGCTCCTACTGGGAATATTCGCCTCAGCTGAGCCTCCCCCCATGCTGTCTTACCTTTTTCCAGTTTGAAATTAATTTTGTTTTGTTCTTCCCGTGTTTTTCACAAATCATTGTTATTTATTTGCCCGTGGTGCTGTAAGGCCACAAAAGAGATTGCCTGGGGCCCTCTCTGTGTTAGACTCAATATTTGAAGTGCTTCAAATTAAGTAGGATTGGAGGAGTAAGTGCAGTTATCAGTAGTTTAACCCATGGATATACAAGGTACAGAGAAACCATCATCCCTGTCCTCCAAAGCACCTGTGAGAGTCTGAAATCAATCAGCACCTTTGGAAGCCTGGGCAGAGGGAAGTTGTGCATGGTATAATCAGAAAACTGAACCCTGATCCACTCCATCAACCCCAAAGCCATCCTTTCCCTTAGCATCTTTTCATCAGTTCTTCACCTCCACTGTGTTCACCTTGTCCTGGTTTAGCTCGCCCTTGGGATTTTTTTTAACACCCTGTTTACTCCTTCATCCAGTTCATTAAATAAGATGTTAAATAAGCCTGCACGTAATACCAGCCTCAGCAGTAAGCCACCAAACACCAACTTGATACATTAATGTTTATCATTACCCTTTGTTTACAACTCAGGGAGTTTTCATCCTAATCAAAGTACCTATCAAGCCAATTATGAGAGTAATATTTCATAAGTGAGTCTACCTAGTGCATGACTAAAATGTGATTATATTGGTGTAAATTGTCAGAGCTATCAACAGAATTTGGCATGTTGCATCTGTAGAAGATCTGCTGCTGTTACCTCCTCTGCTTTTCTTCTCCCTAATGTGCCTATTTGAGGCAGAGCCAAGGCCCAGGAGCAAGGGGGGTGCTTGGGCAGTGCATGGAGCCATGAGATACTGTGGAGGAGACACAGCTGGGAGAGTTACAGACTGCTGCATTGGATGGGGAAAGTCTACAGTACTGTCCTCTGTGGCTCCTGATTTCCTTTCACAGATCTCTGGGGTTTTCCTCCCTCGGCATTTCCTCCGTTGCTTGATGAGGGATGGGAGCTTATCCTCATCCAAATGTAACTGCCAGGGTCATTCCTCCCTTCCAGAGAAACCAAACTACATTTGATTTTCTCTTCTTGTTCACATACATCTTAGAGCATGAGCTACCTTGCTAAGGAGCTTCCTGCTCCCTAAGGTCAACTCCGCCAATTAACAGACAGTCCCTAGAAGAGACCTCCCCTTCAAGCAGCATACATGGAGTGACAGGGTGTGCTTCATCACTCTTCATCCACTTCTTCCTGGTTCAAACCTTAAAACAGCTGCTGGAAGTCTCTTGCAAATTGTGCCTTTTCTGCCTTGTCTCAGCAGCAGCTGGTCTTTGAGAAGCACATCCAGCTCCGGGAGTGTTACTAAAGCTGCTCGGGATTGATGGCTTCTCCCAGGCACCATCTCAGCTGTCTTGGGCTCTGCAGGAACTGGCAATGTGGCCACTCCAAATTAAACCCTACATTTGCTGCGTAAATACCACAGTACCCATATGACCTCAATCCACTGACTTTTTTATGTTTATATTTTAGAATCATAGAATCATAGAATCATTAAGGTTGGAAAAGACCTCTAAGATCATCGAGTCCAACCGTCAACCCAACACTACCATGCCTACTAAACCATGTCCCTAAGTGCCTCATCGACACGTCTTTTAAATACTTCCAGGGATGGTGACTCCACCACTTCCCTGGGCAGCCTGTTCCAAGGCCTGACTACTCTTTCAGTAAAGAAATTTTTCCTAAATATCCAGTCTAAACCTCCCTTGGCGCAACTTGAGGCCATTTCCTCTCGTCCTATCTCTAGCTACTTGGCAAAAGAGACCAATCCCCACCTCGCTACAACCTCCTTTCAGGTAGTTGTAGAGCGCAATGAGAGCTCATGTCTGGTTTAGCAATTAACAGGTCTTTCATTAGATCTCCTTTACTTCCTAAATGATCTTTTTCTTTCTCATTATAGACATGACATAACCTTTTTAGAGTCAGATGAAACCCTTCTTGAGTGAATTTAGTCCCCTCACTGATTTCTGGATGTTTTCCTTTCTGGCAGCCTTTTCCAGAGAGGAAGTGGCCTTCATGAAAATGTGTTATATTTTTCACCTGTCCTTTGATCACTTCCAACTACATTTCTATTGGCTTTCCTACTTATACCCTTTCCTTAAAAGCCTTAGCCAATTCTCTCTTTTTGTTTTGTTTTTGTTGTCGCAGATTTTCTTTAATCTCAGTTCTTCTGTGCAGCTCATTCGTTAAGACCTGAAGATGAGGATGGTGGGGAAGAAGTAAAGTAAAAAGCATTCCTGAGATCTCAGCCTTAAGCACGAAATTAAACACTTCATAAAAGGAGCAGCGCCTTCTGGTACGGATTGCTTAGCAGTGCTACAGATAACACTGCTCCTGGCCCTGAAAGCACTTAGCCTCCCAGCTAGTGGCACGCAGCCTCTGAGCATGACAGTATCAGAGCATAATACACACCTCAATTTCTATTCAGAGGGAATATTTGCTGAAATTGGTATTAAGCAGATGAAAAAGTGTGGAAATCGCAGAGGGGCTTTGTTTTCTGCAGAATCACAAACTCATCTCATCACCTCCAAGGTGTTAGACTGACTTGCTACAGTAAAATCTGTCCTACCCAAGTTGACAGTGAAAGTAAATATTTCAAGGTATTGTGTCATCTCAGAGGCATTTGCCTTACCACAAGATGCCATGCCTTGTGAGGTAGCCGAGTACAGCAGTATCGGGGTTTACTTTCCTTAAACAGGAAGATTTTGACAGAAGACTATCTAAAACAGCGAGTGTCTGAGTCTCCCTAAAGGAAAAGTTAACAGGGCATGAGATCCTACATTTCAAGCCTGACTGCATTATTCAGGGGGGAAAAAAAGCTTTAGTTTTATTTTAAAGGACTCAAACCTGTGTTTTCAAATATGCAGGACTCGCCACTTCTTAATCTCAGTAGTCAACTACAGTATTTTCTGCGATGATTTGCAAAGCTACTTCTTAAAAGAAATAGGTAATTTTTAATTGAAGCAAATTCTATGAAATAGTAATAAAAGCAAAATCTTCTTGAAAGGATTTTTGGAATATTTCAGAATCCAGCTTGGGTCTCAGTGTGGATCTGAGGCATGAATATATTTACATAAATGGAAAAGAAATGTGGGAAGGTCATTGAACTTAGAGAAGTGTTGGGTATACTGCATGAACAGAAAGCCTTTGCCAAAGCATTATTTTTGTGGTCTCTGTTTCCCTGCTCATCCATTTCAGAAAGCAACAATTTTTCATAGTGTTGAAGGTCCCTCCTGCTGCAGTCAGGCTGTGCAGCCATCACTTACCATCTGCTGAGCCTGCTGAGTCAGGCCATGGAAACCACTGACTTTCAGGAGTCACAGTTAGACCCACCATAAGACGTACCAGACCAGGATACCTTTGCAATGTATTTCAATGGAGACATCCTTGCCTCTGTTTCTTGTTCACCAGCACCACCCCTGAAACAGACTTTTGGACTTTTGGCTTTGCTGTTTATTTGTTTTATCGTACTTGCAGCCCAAAATGAAATTGCAGTTCTAGTGCACAGGGCAATCCTTGCCCCAGAGAATGCCCAATCTAAACACAATGAGAGGGGGAAAAAAACCAGCTATTTTTCTCCTTTACAGATAACTGAGTAGGTCTTTCAAGTGGGAAGTTAAATGCCTTTTCCAAAGTCCTATTAAAGGCATATGGCAAATCTGGGAACTGGACCTCAGTATCTTGAATCCTCAGCCAGGGTCTCACCTAGAAGGCTCTCTCCTTTGAATGTTCCATTGGAGGGTAGACATGCTTTGTGTCTCTCAGCCCTCTAACACAGCAAACAACAGCTATATACACTCAGTGCTAAGTGGTCATCTCTTTTACACATCACCTGATAAAGGTGACAAAACCTTACAGTCTTAAAAAAGGCTCAAGCTGTGCATCTGCACTATCAAAATGACTTTGAAGTGTTTCAGTTTTCATTATCTCAGGGAATTTTTTTTGGTTGGTTGATTGGTTCTGGGGTTTTTTTTTGTTACTAACTGCTAGTTAATCCAGAGAGAATGAGCGTCTCCTACTGAAGGCAAGACATTCAGGTAAACACACACAGTGGAGCTATTCAGATAAACATAAACACTCTTGCACATGGTCAGCTAAGTAACTCTCCAGGCTTCATCAATGGTATTGACCAGATTTTGATCAGCTAGAATGGGTGCCAAGGCACTGAAACGGTTTTTACATACCTACGTGCAGATCCTTTACCTGCAAGCTGAATCCCACCTTAGTTATCTACAATGTAATATTCATTCCTGAGGTAGCTACTCCAGGGAAACAGGGTTAATGGAACAAAACCTTCCAAGATCTGAAGCAGCTGACTTGTTTAAGATATCTGTTTTTTGAGATTGCGTTTCATGATTTAGAACTGATCTTTGGCAGTCGAGGGAGTCTAGACTGACCAGCTCAGGTCTTGCCACTGCAGAGCTTTATCCTGGGGCAGATGACTTCCACACACCTCTGCTCTCTGAAGGCCTTGCTTGCGAAACTATCCCAGACAAGCTGCAACGTACTGGCTTTGCATCTCCCTTTTCTGGACATACCAAGCCCCACCAAACAGGGATCAAAGACTTCTCTTTCTGCACAACAGCTGAAAACATCAGTGCAGACAAAAGTTTGAGGTTTGCTTTTTTTTGCTCCTTCATCAATGTCTGCTGGAGCAAGTTTCATTCACTTCACACAAACTGGAAATTAGCCATTAGATAGTTGAAAATAACAAGCCTCTTCAGCAAAGCAGAGATCTCCAACAAAAAGATGCCTCTTGCGTTACCATCCACTCCCAAAATAATGTAGCAGGGGAAAACTGCTCAGTTCTCATAATTTAAACCAAATAAGGATTGAAGCAGTTAATGACAGATTTCTTAACAACACATAACTCACCTGCAGTACATTCAGGATCAATATCAGTAATACAACAGATAAACCATGTCTCCTGTAGGAGAAGAAAGGTCCCTCCACAAGCCCCCCCTATGCGTACCCTGGGTGTGGGTCCCCACTTGTTGCACCCCACCACACGCCACCCGCTGAGCACAGGCTCCGTGGGGCATCCCATGGGGACAATGCTCTGCTTGATGTAGGCGGAGGTTGCAATGCTGGCAGGGCGGCTTCTGGCAGTGTCAAACCAGGTTTGACTATTGCTGGTTACCCTCCAAGGTGTCGTGTGGTCGTCGTTGTCCCTATCGCCCTACGTCCCCCCTGCTACCAATTTTCACACTTCTTTCATGCTTCTTTTCAGGCTGACTCCCCCTTTGTTTCAAAGCTCTCTTTGAAGTTCCCAGGCTACTGTTTAATCCATTGATGGTCTCTCTTTCCTTTAACACCATCAGTTGGGGGCTGATGAACACCTTCATCTTTAACATGATCAGTTAACATGGGCAAATGTCCTCCAGACAGCTTTGTGTATTTGATATACACACACACACTCTTGTGCTACCAGGTGTTGTTTTTCAGGCCATTTGCCAAGGGTGGGCTGTGCGAGCACCCCTCACAGTTATTTTTAAAAGTGTTATGAATATTCATCTCTTCCTTGTTGTTTTTTTTTTTTTATTGTTTAAAATAGTTTGTGGTTTAGTTTGGTATCTTTGTGGATGTTTGAAACTACGCCCTAGAACTACTACAACTAGCCCGTGTCATGGGAATGTTGTACTCTGCTACCTTTTGAACCTTTGCCATCCTAAGCTTGTTTTCAGGCTCCTTTGTACCACTACAGGGACTAACAGAATCTCGTGGATGTTTTACTTTATGCTGGCTGGCTTCCCACCCATGCCAGCTGCTCAGACTGCATCTCCCAGTCCTGCTCCGTTGGCCTCGTGGCCCATGCTGGGGAAGCCTACCCTGACTCCTCAAGCCACCTGAAGTTCCTTTGCAGAGCTTTGTCTCGGGACAGGACTGAGCCCAAGGAGAATGCACAAGAAGATATTGTGAAGATTTTGCCCAGCTATTTACAGAGTCAAAGTATGGTTTAGCACAGTGCATCAAATACTGGCTTGGTTTGGTAACAGGCTATTGCAGGTAGGAAGAGCAGCAGTCTGGATGAGGAACAGCCCAAGGGAAAAAAAAATTAAAAAAGAAACTGAGAGAAAACAGCCAGCTGTTATCTGCAAAATGGAAACATCAAGGCTCCAAACCAAGTTATACAGCGGTGTTACCAAGACTGAAAACTTATTAACCAAGAGGACTGAGGAGTTAAACAGACTTTCCTCAAGAATGAGGAAGAGGTGACTTGCCAGCAACTGCTTGCAGGAAGACCAACAAAGACACTGAAAAAATAAATTATATAATGCTTTGCTTGGGCAAGACTTGGAGGAACCTAAATCTTAGAAAAAATTAACTGAGCCAGCAAGGAAGGGCTAGGATAAAGGCTCTGCTTGTTTTAATCTTGTTCTTTCTGCTTGTTACACTTCTATGAACAAATAAATCACAGTAGTCTGGGAAGCAGCTATGCTGGGTTGTCTTCATACCAGAAAACTGAAGGGTGGCAAATTGGTGTGATGCCAGTTTTGAAAAGGACTCTGGGGGAGCTCTGAGGAACTCTAGGTCTGTAATCTTGATGCCTCTACCGGGCAAATTAATTGAAAGTATAATGAAGATTAGAATTAGTGGACACTTGGATAAAAATGGTCTATTTGAGAAGAGTCAGCAAGGTTTTTGTGAAGAGAAATCCTGCCTTATGAATAAGTTCTTTGAGGGGTTGAACAAGAATATGGATGGAGGTGATCAAAATCATCCTATCTACTTGGATTTCCAAAATACTTTTGACTAAGCCCATTACCAAAGATCATTTAGGAAACTAAGCAGCCATAGAGCAAGCAGGACAGTGCTTTTATGGATGAGTAAATGGTAAAGAGATAGGAAACAAAAGTGAGGAGCAATTGCTCACTGTTCAGACTGGAGGGAGCTGTATGGGATCTTTTTGCTATTTGACATAATTTGTGAATGAGCTGGAAGAGGGGGTTGGTAACAGGCTATTGTGATATTTCTGATGAAACTAAGTTACTCAGAGTTGTGAGAGTGAAGTCAACAATGAAGAAAAACAGACATCTTCTTACAAGAGTGAGTGACTGGGTGGGATATAATCGCAGATGAAATTTGCTGCAGGTACATATAAAGGGATGCACTTCAAAAAAACTCTATGCAAACTTGACATTTGATGGGTTCTGAGCTGCTCATGCCCACCCAGGAGTGAGCTCCTGGAGTTATAATAGATAGCCCCATGAAAACGACAGTCCCATCACAGTTCTCAGCTGTGGTCAAGCAAACAAGGAAATCAGGAAAAAGCAGTGGACATCCTCATGCCACGGTACAAATCCATGGTTTGCCTCTATCATTAAAATTGTGTGCAGCTCTGCTCTCCTCATCCCCAAAAGGTTTTAGTAGGACAGGAAGAAGACAGTAGGAAATTCAAAGGTATGAAATGGCATTTATACAAAGCATCTAAGACTCTCCAGGCTGACAAAGAGAGAGTGTATAAAATTATTTGTGCATGGAGAGAATGGATGGGGATCAATTGCTAATTCTTTTTTGCAATGCAAGGATGAGGGAGCAGCAAATGAAGCTAGTAGGAGCCAGACAAAAGTCAAAGCAGAGAAGTTGGTCCTTCATGTGAGGAGTAGTTGACAAAAAATGTGGATGCTAAAAGTTTGTATGTTTAAGGTTTCTAAATAAATAAAAACAACATCTGGCTCAGGAGGCCTGTGACCTGAAACTGGCTGGCAGTTGAGAGAATATTAGAGGAAATTATACCTAGTTGTCCTAATTTTATATTCTTCCCTAGGCACCTACTTAGGGCTACTGCTGTAGATAAGATACTAGACTCAATGGACTTCTGATGTGACCCAGTTCTTATGTCACTTTCTTTCATATATGTTCTAGGGAAGATCCAAACTCTGTTGGGTGGTTGAAGGCAACTAGGATTATGGAATAGTGGATGTTTCAACATGATAACCCAGCCAGAACTGGGCTGCTGAGAGACGTGCAATTAATTGAATGTCTGTCATTTAAAAGAAATGTCCACAAAGAGTCTGAGTGTGTTCTCCTGCCTCTCTAGACCAAGGCATAGCATAGCACAGTTCTCTTTACTGGAAACAGCAAATGGAAGCAGGTTCACCTCTCTAAAACTAACCAGAATTAAAAGTGTAATTATATTTTTGGTACCACTTAAGGTCTGGGAATTAAACTTGACACAAAAAAATATAAAAAGTAACAAAGAAGGACTGTCTTTCTGGATGTATTCTGCAGCATTAAATATACAGCTGGTGTAAAAAAAAAAAAAGGCAATGATAATTAAAAATTTTATAGCAAGCAGTGTAGTAATTATTTTCTGGGAATTCTATAAATTGGCAGCATGGGGTTCCAGGTGGGTTAGTCTAACCACTTCTCTTTACAAGGAGGTTATTTCACACAGAGTTGGGATACTCTCAGCATTGCAAATCACATACTCTTGTCTATGCAGTCAGCTATATCCTCCTGCAGTTAAACCATTACTTCTCTGCAGCAGAAATTTTCTCCAAAGTAAATTTTCAGCTTTCAGGGCCAATATCCCAGAGGCATATGTGCTGCAGGTGGGCCCCTACGGATCACAGAATTCTCCTTGGGGCCTATATTGGAACATAGAGCAAAAAATTAGGCACAAGATACTCAAATTCTGGGACTTTGTGGACAAGCGCAAAACATTCATGACCTTAGCTGACAAAGATGATTTTCAGTATTTGCAGCATATATCTTATCGAGCTTGGTGCAATATTTAGGGGAAAATAAGGATTGTTTACTAAAAATGCTAGTGTATGAAAGCCATTTTTTCACAGTGTGATCTTATGGAACTACCACTATCAAATGACTACGTTAACTACAGTTTTTGAAGTGCAATACAGGTGTATTTTCTGCCTTCTGACTCTGGCAACATTTCATTCAACATCACTCACCAGTATGGAAAAAACCTAAATAAATGACACTAACTGCTGTTCCCAACAGGATGGCATCCCTGCAGGATGACTTCTGCCGAGGCCGTAGTACAGGAAGGGCCTGAGGGCTGTGCTAAAGCAGGACCCTTTCTGCAACATGACTGCAAAGGAGGAATGGTCTAGAAGATACCTTCACATCTCCTGTTGCTGCCCCAAAAGAGTGTTTCAACTCTTTAGTGATCTCTGATGGCTGTATAGGAAATCCACATTGACTTCACTCTTCCGGGAAACCCAGATCCCCCCCAGCTAACTTCAGACACCCAGCCAGAGCACTTATATTCCTAGTAATGTAGAACAACAGCAAGTGATCAGGAGGCAGTTCATTCATCCAAAGTACAGATGGTTTCATTTTGCAGTCCTGCCTGAGGTATGGGAAGGAACTGAACAGCAGCATGTCATTTGCTGGATAAGTGTGAAGAGGGTTAGGGTAATATATAAAATGATAAACTTGCTTGCTCCCCCTGTTTTGGAAAAGAGCATTTGCTGGCATTTCATTTTGTGTCGGGTTTTATCTGGGAAGGATATGAAAAATGACTTGATTTACAGTTCCCAACTGGACTTAGGAGTCAGTTAGGCATCTAGCAGATAAGCACCTCAAAACTAAAGTGCTTTTGGGCTTGCACAGAAGCATGACTTTAGGTATATTGAGAACAGTGTACGACAAACCAAGTGTGCTACAAAGCACACATGCCTCACGCTTAAGCAGCTGCTGAGTAGAAACAGGATTCAAACTGGACCTTGGCAGCAGCTATGTGTGTGTTTAGGGTGCAAGCAAGAAGAGGTGGGACAGATCTTCCCCTGGTGAACAGATCTTCACCTGTCTCAACTCTCACTAGGCCACCTGATCTAGCACAAAAATATTGAACTGCCATTGCAATTTAGGGAAGTACTCTGCAGGTAAGGCACAAGTGAGAAGAGATTCTGCTTTCTATCCCGTATACGCTTTCTACAGCTAACAGACATAGAAAGACTCAGTAATGGGTCTTTGTGACATGTCTGAAGAGCAAACGCTCACTAAAAATGTCACCTGAAGTGATGATGTTTATTGGCTCATGAGAAATTGTCCAGTACGTGACTTTTTAGAAGGGGGGATCTGATTTCTAAATTATTGCATCATCACTTTTCATTATAACACCGAACTTCCATATCTTTTCATATTTGTTTAAGTTGAAATTGGCCTGTAAACCTAATAAGAATGGCTGAACTGTATCCATGGTTGAGTTGATGACACACTGAAAATTGTAAGGTTATGTGAATTAATAAAGAAATGAAGCAACATGATTAAGAGAGTAGCCTCACTAAAATAAGGCTCTTGCACAATAAAATGTAACACTGGACAATTACGGCTTAATTTTACAGTGTTGTTTGAAAATGAAAAGTGATGTAAAATGGCATTCTGGGATTTCATGTTTGTTATATCTTAATTACTTTCAGATCACACTCCCTTTATCAATAAGAGATGTGCTCTGCCAGCCCTGGAAATTCTGCCTGCCTTCCAAAACTCAGACTAGCTTCTCTTCTCCTTATGTCTGCTTGGATGCCTATATGAGCTGTGAATTCACTCAAGATTCATCAGCCCTAAGATCTTCCAGCTGTGCTTTTTTAAAATTTGTGCACAACTCCGTGACTTCAGGTTTGGTGATCACTGTGTTGAGAATGCCCTTGAGAGATTCAACACATTCAATGTTAATGATATTATGTATACAAGGTGCTTGCAGAACTGGAACACACAAAAAAAGTATTTCTGTCACAAAATAGACAGATCTGACTGTATGCACACAGGGAAGTGATCTCTTGAGTAAGAAGATGGCACTTTTACATATCTGCTTTCCAGAGTATGACTACACTATAATTATTTTTGACAACACATCAGACTGATGTACTCTGATATATTCTGTAAAATTAATGAAGCCATAGTAATGGCAGGTAGAGCAGCATTGCTGTTAAATCCTCAGTGCGTGGTTAATTACAGAATTAGGGACTTTATAGCGGGAACCTGTCCATTTTCCTGCTAGCTCAAGTAGAGTCTCAAGGGATTTGGAAAAAGATGATTTGTGGGTTAATGAATTATAAATAAATTTTAAAAAAGGGAATAAAATAAACTACTAAGGTTCCTTTGCAATAAAAGATAGCAGATTTCTTTTAGAAAGAGACCAAATTATTCTGTTCAAAGAATCAACGTGTACACCTGCTAAACTGATTTGTTTGCTATGACCTGCTTCTTTAAATGCCAGCTATTTTGTTCTGTGTGACAGTATTCACAAAGGATGCACAGTCATTTTAGCTCCTTCACGGAGCCTTAAGAATATTCATTCTAGCAGGTTTTTTAACCCAAGAATGAGTTGTCTGCTTGCTCACTTTGGGATGGAGTTTTACTCATTGTAAGTGTGGGAATAAACCAAAATGCATATTCCTTTTTTGTTGGATGCCTTCAATCCAGAAAACAATATTAGTTTCATCTTCCTGAGTCAATAAATTCCCTTCTGCATGGAGAAGCATCTAATTTTGCGCCTTCTAAGTCCCTGAGGGTTTTGTTAAGAGGTAATCATTTCTGAGACTACATGGGCAGTGAAGGTTAATCCTATATTGGCTCACTGAGAACCAAAATTGAGACCTATCATCTGGAGCCCTGGATGGTTGAAACACGAAGCAGATGGCTTGGCAGCTTGGCAGGCTGTAGGTCCGTACTCTGTCGGTCTACCTTCATAAGTTTCAAAAGCCTGTGCTAGTTCGTACCAAAAGATATCAAATAGACAAAAAATGTTGAAATATCATCAATGTATTCTAGTAGTAGAATCACTTTGAATTTGGTATTTGACACTAATAGAAAAGTCATGCTAGTAACTTCAGGGTAGGCCAGGGAGCCAGAAATTCATTATTTTTCTTGCAGAGTGCTGTTGTCTCCATCCCTGCATAATTCTGCAACTTTGTGCAATTAGGCCGAGTCAGTCCTACATACATGCTTAGCTTTAAACTTGCCTGTTGACTTCCCCGGGACTGAACACACTTCCAGGTATGCTCTAACACCATTACTGCATTGAATTTACACAGAAAGCTTACAGTGTACACTGGTAAGCTTGTGCAGAGTTCTCTGCAGGAGAATGCAGGAGATTGCTGGCTGTATTGCTCACTGCTAAGTGAAGAAAAATCCTTGCATTAAAGGTGATAATCCATGGTAGGCAAATCAGAGTAAGTGAAAACAGAATCTTCAGACTTTTACAGAAGTTTAATCAAAGTAACAATTTCCAACACTTTGGCACTCATAGCTGTATTCTTGAAAGTTAAGCCTTTACCAGCAGGGTTATGAGAAACAGCTGGTGAGATGGGAAAAATCAATTAATCATATTCACACAATGTAAGAATAAATTAATAAGTTCCCTTTAGTCTTATCATTTAACATATCTTCCAACTGAACAGATAAGAAAACTTTGGCAAGACTACAATACCTACATCATCTTATTTTTTACCTGCTAGCAACAAAAACGAGCCACAGAAATCGAGTGATAAAAAATTTACAGCATACCAATAGATTTTTTTCTACATTTCTTTTCGACTGCTGTAATGCCAGGTGAAAAAAATTAGAGTTCTTCTACCTTGTAGACATGTAGAACATTTTAATCTCCACTATAACTACTCTCATCAACTGTGTTTCTAAGAAAGATGAGAAAACTGGCACTGAAGTGAAGTGAAGTTAGTTATGGGCTATTGAGGAAGAAATGGGCCCATCACTGATGAAGGTTGTCAACACTTCCCTTGGGTGGGAAGTTGCCAGCTTCTGTTAAGGAAATCACAGTACCACGGCCACTCAAAATGCAATTCTGGACATGTTCTCACTAACTCTTAGTTGTCCAGTTTTTAACTTTCTGTTTATGATAAAAGTACTGGGGAGGTAGGTCAGTGTGACATAAACTTCAAGTTCTCCGGCTGCCTCAGATATCCTCTGATCTTGTCAGCGTGGGCATGACACAAGATCCATTCACACAGCTAACAGAAACCAGGAGAGATCTTTGAAACCGAGCCCTCAGATATTCATGATGTTTTTTTAAAACCAATTTTGGATCTTCAGGACATGAAACACAGCCCCTTTTTGCTCAGATATCTAAGGAGAAAGAAGCACGCTAAAGACTGGCAGGGTATCTTTTTAATAGGATACTAAGTGTGGCACAAAGGAGTCCTAAAGAGATTTGCACCCAGAAAAGCCCTGTGAATCTGTGTCAGTACCTCTGAGGGGGGACGTAGTGATGTAGAATTTAACAAAATGCCAGTTCAATATATTACGCTGTCTTACAGGTTCAAGCCTCTTTGGGATTGCCATTTGTCAGGCAGGCATATGAAATCCTGCTCCTTTCAGTTTGCATTGCTTTGTAATGTCTCTTTGTGCAACAAAATTAGATAAGACAAAAAAGTCACTATGCATACCTTTAAATTCTTTGGCTCAAATTGTCTCCCGTCATGGATTTCATGCTGACTTGCCACAGGTAAGAACAAAACAAGATCCTGACAAAGAATATTCTTCAGTGACGGAACAGGTAGTAGAAGGCTGATAAGTTCTGTTTCGTTAAATTGATTTCAGAAAAAAGCCGAGTAATAAAAGTATCAGTACACAGTGGTCACAAATATTCGTGACAGCCTCACATTTTTATTTAAAAAGACCATTTGAAACAGGCACTTTAGTATTTACATAATTCAAATTACAGAGCAGGATACCAAAGTTCTTTATTGTTATCCACATATTCTTAGGATATCATCAACCAAAATGAAGACCAAAGTCACTCTATCTTATATCAGAATGAATTAGCATTTAAAAGCATTAATAATTTACAGTGGAGACTGCATGGACAATGTGATCACAGCAACACAACTACTCTATCATGGGAATTCATTTCCTGAAAGCACCTCTGCTTCCAAGGGCTTTTAATGTCCCTTTCAGAGGTTTTATGAGTTAAATCCTGATGCCTTTACTCAGTATTTCTACAGTCAAAACGGCATTGGTGGTTTTGCCTCAGAAGAACATCAGATGTGGTTACTGACTGAAGAACTCCACAAGTCAAACACTGTTCTCTCTAAGGTGCTCCATTCCCCACAGCTCACCCTCCCAGTTTTGCTGGTGGACCGGACAAGGAAACAGAACAAAGATGTATCTTCTTGAATTTGTTTTAAGCTTGGTCTAGTTCCTTATCACATTCACGGCATATCCTCACAAACAGCCCTGCCACCACAACTGTAGGGGAACTGCCTGGTGGGGCACAGGGTAGGGATGGGGAAGAAGGCAGTGCCTTAAGGCATCATTGAACCACAGCCTCGGACACATGCCCTTGGACTAGGGAGGTCTTTAATTAATGCATAGCTTGTAGTACTGCTTCTGTAAGTTATGATGATATATACAAACAAATCGGTGAATGATTGCCAGATCATGTAAGAATAAGCTGGCTGTATTACTGACTTAAGAGTACAAGCTGGTTAGAAACTACTGCAAGCAGTCTAGAGTTTGTCAGCCTCATTGCAAGCAGTTACCAGCGCTCCTCAAAGACAGGCTCCTCTGTCCAAGGAATACTTTTGAAGTTGAATAAAGTATCTTTAAATTAGTATTGCATATAGCAGAGAATCAAGATTTAGTAATTCTGTTTAACTCTGGTAGATAGAATTACCTGCAGTACTTGGAAAATAGCTTTTCCATCAGGATCACATTGATTTCGGCATCAAAATCTGGAGGTGAAATTAAACACCATGGGCAAGTCCATCTAACATTTTGCTACTGAAAGGGAGAGTTTTGGTTTCTCCTTCTTTCCTGTGCAGCACCCACATGAGGGTCCTGAGTGCATCACCACCTTTATCTCGCTTCCAGGAGTACGGCTGCCTGTGCTCATGGCCAGCTTTGATACCAGACAGCTGCCCAGCCTTGAAGAGCTTGAAGTGAGAAAGAGCTGCAAGGTGCCTCTTTGGGGTCAACTGCCCTTTGCTTGGGTGAGGCTTTTAAGGTGATGCTCTTAGCCTTGGTCCTTGCCAGAACTCCACTGCAGCCATGCCGATGCCCAGCAATGCATCTCACTGACATGGCCACAGCCCATGGACTTAACTTCCTGGCTTCACCTCAGGCCCTGCCCCATCACTATGGACTGTCCAGTGATCTGGGCTCTTGGCTGAACCCACCTACCATCACAGGGTCTGTTCTGCTCACCTCCCTCAGGTACTGTGGGACAGGGTTGTGGGGTCTCTGCCCTGCCTGCCCCGATGTCAACCCTGTCTCCTGGCTCCTCTTCCCTTGCGGCACAGCCCCGCTCCCGCTGCTCCCTGGTCGTCCTGCTGATTCAAAGGGACTCATTGCTCTGGCACCTGCTCTCACCTTTTTGTCAGGCCAATTCTCTGTTGAGCATTGTTATTACAGTGCATTATTGTAACATACCACATAACATTGACGACAGAACCTATAAAGTTAATGGCCACACATGTCCACGACCTGGCTTTCCTCTGATGTTGCAAGATGAAGGATGATATCCGTGGTGGCATTAGATGGCAGCTGGTGTTAGGACAGCTCACAAACCCGAGCTGTTTCTGCCACAGCTGATGTGAGGACCTTTTAGGAAGGGTCCTACAGCCAATCCAACAGCACAGGCAACCATCAGGCTATTTGAAAAGAGGGGTCAGATAAGTAAGCCAAGTCTGCTAACACTCAGAAACACCTGAAAGATCGTCCAGCTATACCACAGTGTGCCATAACATACACCTCTGTTTTTTACCCTGCTAACTGCTTGAGTTCACATTGAGCCAGTGATTAATTATGTCATCTGTCACCTTGATAACATCTTAAACTCTGTTTTTAGTAACTGGGCTATACAACAGTAAAAAATAGGAGGCCTTAATTATGTATTTCTACGTTAAAGATAGCTTCATCTTTATGCCAATTAAAGTTTGTATTCATTTTGCTTAATGAAGAGGCCACATTCCCCTAGAAAACTAACCTTTTCTGAAGGACCTCGTATCAGGACACGCACACAGTGAAGTGAATGCATCTGCAGCAAGAACCTTCCCTCCCCCTTCTCTTCAGTAACAAGGGGAAAAAAGATTTGCTGTTTCCTTTGCTGTGGTTGGTCATATTGCTTTTTCAGCTTTGAAAGTAGAAAGAGAGAAACCTAGAGAAGCATGGTTATCTCTCCACCTCAAAGGGGCTCAAAAAAGCAGCAACTGCTTATAATATGCTCTTCCCTTCATCAGCTAGAGTGCTAACTGCAGCCTGCCCAGGAAGCAGTGATGTTGAGAGCAGCACAAAAGCTAGTATGAGAAAGCAATAGCTAGATGCCTAGTGAAGCTGCAATGCCAGAAGTCGTAAGAGGGTTTAGAGACAACAAAACCAGTGTTGGACGACACAAAAAATGCTAGTCTTTGTGACCCAAAGTTGTGGAGTAGGTCTTGTCTCACTTACTTACCTTCTACACTAGGTACCTACTTCAGAGCACCCTGGGCTGCCTTTACTACCAGTGATGAAACACAGGCACTCTGAGGGCATGCATGATGGTCAGTTTTTAGCTATCTATTTTATCATGAATACACTTACTCACTTCGCTAACAGAAAGGGAAGCCTCAAATAGCAGATATCCCAACCATTAGCTCTTGCATTTTCACAGATACCCTTCAAACATCCCCAGTCTGAACACAGGATACTTCTCACTGCAAAAAATGTTGTGAAGAAAACCAAAAAAAGAGAATGACGTTCACTGAGAGCAGAGGAGCAGAGGACTAGAAAGGAACTGTGAAGAAACTGTCCCCTCATCTGCGAGAACATTTACATCACATTCAGAGCTTTTATTTCACAAAATGTTAGTGCCTTTTCAGAGAGATGAAGCCCAATCGGAAGGTGTCTCAGCCCTATACAGATAATTATTGTGAATGAAACCAATTTGTCATGTTGAAATGCAGTTTCGTGGCTCATTACAGAGATTACAGACAGAAAAAGTGCATCCAGTTCAGGTTTTAAATGAATCTTCTCACTGATTTACAAATGTTAAATGGTCTGAGGTATTCATGCTGTGCCTAGAATGAAAATAAGGTTAAATTCTTTCAGAGTAGCTACACATCCAGTTCAGGAGATGTAAGTTCATTATTTTAGTCGTGAACATCCAAAATCAGTGTCACAGAGAGCTTCATTCCTCACCGAATGCTGACCAAATGTGGCAGATATCCCTTCTGGGTCAAACAGCTGAATAAACATGTGAATGTGACAATCAGTAGCTGGCATTTTTTGCCAATTTTAAATAAGTTGGTTTGGTTTCAAAGTGACAGTCATCAGAGGAGAAAAATACTTTGTATCTCTACAAAACATCATCGCGTGCTCTCCCGACATGGAGCTACCACTTTGGGGAAAAAAACCCCGACATGAACACCTATTTTAAAGCTAGGTAGATCTACACTACATTGTGGTCACTGCAGTAATTGTGGTTTATACCCAAGAAGACCACAGGCTGTATAGATAAAAAGGGTAAAGAGGACTGTTACTGCCTCCTGCCTTTGTTCCTCAACTGAGGAAATGAAGGATTAATCCTAGATCCTCAAAGATGATTAATCATGAATTCAGTGGAAGCGTGGGACTATCTCTGAGATCAGAGCCAAAGCGATTTGCTAAAGGTCACCAGGATGTCTGTGACCATTGCGGAAAAGGAACTTGAATCTGATAAATATGAATCCAAAACTACAACCAAACACTGTTTCTGACTTTTGCTTACAGCATTTAAGCATCCTGAGGAGCCCACTTTGACGATAACCTCTCCGATACTTTGAATGCAGCAACAGAAACAAGCTACTAACAGGCGAGGGTTAATCACAGCGACTGTTCTTTAAATTGTGGTTAAGTGTCAAGTGGTTTGTGCCTTAGCGAACACAGGCTAAGCTACCTCACGCTTGCTGTGGGGTCAAAACATTCTAAGAGGCTCTCCCAGCAGAATAGCTACTGTGGTGTAGACTTGCCTTGTGGTAACTTGTTAGCCTTCTGCTAACTTCCAAGACACGCCCTATAGGTGAAAAGTGGCCATCTCTTTTGATTTTATCCCATTCTTTGTGATAAAGTATATTAAGATATTTTATGGGGGTTTTTTTTCGCTTGTCTAGTTTTGAATATGAAATAGGCTTAGTGCAATTCTCCGACAGGAGTTCTATCATTGCTAAGCTGATTAGAAATCCAGGAGCAACACAGCTGAACTCTATTATAAGCTATCAGTAACAATCACCACTGGGAATTACTGTGTACTCCTGAAGAACAAAATCAATCTTAAATCAGAATGAGAGATGCAGGACAGTCAAGGAAGCTTGGAAGGTGGGTAGTGTTATCAGTTAAATGGATTTTACAAAACATCAGTTTTTCAAAGCTTTACTCACTAACACGGTATAAGACCAGACCCTTAGGGATTCTGCATCTCATCAGGGGCAAAACTTGGCAGCAAAGAGGGAGCTGGGCTATAAATCGTTCCTGATGGCTTGGTTCCTTGAAAGCCTGCAGCAGTGTAATCACTGAACTTTTCAGAGTACTTGATCACACAGCTGGCATGCCCTAAAAGGGGGTTCCAATAAAATGCCTCCGACATGCATTATCAAGCAGCGTACAAAACTGCTGCACATGCAGAACCCTTGGCATGAATCAAAGCCTTGAAGGTTGCATCCAGCTGACGAGGAACTTTCTGAAGTTGAACGACATTCTTCTCTGTCCCCACTGATGTCTGACATCATCATCATGATTTGTGTCTGATGCAGGCCAGCTGTGTGCCGCTGCATGAGTGTGCAAGCTGACAGGGAACACACCAGCAGCTCTGTTACAGAAGCAATCCTGATGGCTCCATTCGTTGAACAGCGCTGGGTGACCATATGATAGCACGTGGTGGTGCGGCAATGGCAGACTAGCAGAGTGTTGAGCACAAGCTTTCTGCATCCTTACAACATTTGTTGTAGAACAGCAAGTCCAACAACTATTGCTTCCTCCTCCTCCTTGTCTTCCTCTGAAATGGACTCCTGTTTTTACCTTCCTGCTATTTGATCCTTACCATGATCTTGGCCATCTCCCTGAGTGATCATTGCTGCCTCTTAATAAGGAAATGTGGTCTTACCTAAGTAGCTAGATTAATAGGCATTAATGGTACAGCAAAATTATTGCAAGTTTCCTCAGACTTCTTTTTTGAGCTACTTCCTAATTTGGAAGAATTATCTATATTCGCAAGAGGGAACCAAAGACTCCTTATAAATCCATTTTTTTCTCTGTTGAAATAGCTAACACACATGGCAAGACAAGAGGTCTAGGACTGAGACAATTCTCTCTCTACACAGACCACCAAAGACCCTTCAAATTCTAGTGATCATTGGTAGTGATCTGGGCGAGATGGCTCAGAACAATCACTTTTAAGAATATCTTGGAAAATGTGCTTGCTTGCTTGCTTTTTAATCTAAAGCTGAATGGGCTTGAAACTTATGTCAAAGGGTGTCCTGGTTTTGGCTGG
>NW_009218911.1:0-5558 GCF_000690835.1 Fulmarus glacialis
CCCACCCCCACCCCTTGGACTGTGAGGATTTGGAGAGAAGGCAAGGGGATGCAAAGCAGAATGAAAGAAGGTAGAACATAAAGAAATTAATACTGTTCTCTGAGTCTTTCCTCATATGCCACGTGCTCCCCTGGACTTGCTGCAGTCTGTCTGTACTGGGAAGCCCAAAGATATTCATCTTTGGGCAGTACTCTGGATGCAGTCTCACAGGTTCTGAATACAAAAAAAAAAAAAAAAATCACATTTCTCAACCTGCTGGCTATACTTGTGTTAATACATCCCAATATGCAGCTGGTCTTCTTCCTTATAAAAACACACCACTGGCTCGTATTCAGGTTCTTGTTCACCAAGACAAGGTCTATTTTTTACACAGATGCTTTCTATTGAGTTGGTCTCCAACTATACTGCTGCACAGGGTTAGTTCCACATGCCAGACTTTGCATTTGCACTTGGTGAACATCATAAATTTTCTGTTAGCCTAAATCTCCATCCCGCTTAATAGCAGTCCTGTCATTGAGCCCTGCACTCCCCTCTGGACTGATATTGTCTGTAGACTTCCCAGAAGTGCACTTTATCTTTTCTTCTAGGGCATTAATAAAGACATTAAATAGTATTGGCTGGAACAGTATTAATTGTTGACAGACATGCAGCTGCCAGTTGGACTTTGTACCCCCGTACCCTATCAAAACCCTTTGAACATGTGTCACAGCCAATTTTCCATCCAACTTGTAGTCTACTCCAACAGTTCATACTTCACCAATTTCTCTATAAGGAAGCTACGGTATACCACATCAAAAGTCTTGCTAAAGTCAAGGTAAACATCTTCCTCTGCATTCCCTTGATCCACAGAGCCAGTCATCTCATTACAGAAGGCTGTCAGGTGGGTCAGGCACAGTTTGTCCTTGGTAAATCCATGCTGGCCATTCCCAATCTCCTTCTGGTGGGTCTAAAAGGCTGTTAGGAATTACATCATAACTTTCCCAGAGAATGACGTGAGACTGACCAGTCTATAGTTCTCCAAATCCTCTTCTTGTCCCTTGAAGATGGGTTTCATTTTTGCCTTTTGCCAGACATCAGGGCACTCTCCAAATTTCCATGGTCTTTCAAAGATGATGAAGAGAACTGCCTTGCAATAACATTTCCCAGCTCCGCCACCACTCTCAGATGCATCCCGTCTGGTCCCAGGCTTGTGTATGTCCAATTTGCTTAAGTGCTCCCTACCTCTGTCTTCATGATTCACTTGCATGACTTTGCTTGTAGGTTCAAGACTGGGAATCTTGAGGTAAAACCTTTCCAGGCATATGTTATTTTCATTACAAAAAAACCTTAGCTGTCTCTTAAGCAGATCAGAGAAGTCATAATTAACAGTTTATCTCTCTAATATATTTTTTTATATATTCCATTTAAAACTACAAAATAATTGTTTGGGTGAACAGTATCACATTATATGCACAAGTAAATTTGAGGGAAAATGTATAATAAAGCAATTAGAGCAATTTTGCACTGTATCAGATACGTAAGCTGTCAAAATATTTTAAAAGTTTGGTGTTAAAAAATACAGATATTCTATAATTGTTATTAAATAATCTTCATAATGTTTTTTTCTGCACTGTAGACGTCAGAAGGAGCACTTTCTGTAAGAACTGCTTCTCCTCCAAACTCCAAAAATGTCTGCCGTTTCTTTATAAATGAGTTATACCTGAGCATTGATGACAGAGGATTTGTGCATGAAAGATCTGAAGCCCTACAGAGAAAGGCCTGGATTCACTCATCCACTCACTTGTTTGGCAAGGCTGTTTCAGAGTTGTTGCCAAAATACAAATTCTAATTGACCTAGAATCAAATGTTCTTCTTTGTGACTCACGGTTGTTTTGCCAATGGAAAAACTGAAATACATTGACTAAATCTTTTTTAAAGAACTGATTTTTTCCTACTTTCATGTTAAAAATACTGTAATTCAACTAACTTGACTCAAACTTGCTCTGATTTTCATTAATCTACAGCTGCCGTGTCAGTTTCATTAACCTACAGCTGGCATGGTGAATTCTGTAGCACATTATAGAGACTCCACTGAATATTACCTTCCATGAGGAGACATCTTTCCAAACCAAGAGTTTGCAGTAAGATTTTTCTGATTCACTCATTGCTTGATGTATTTTAGGCAATTTTATTTTATTATAATAGAAAACATCTGGGAAAACATGGTTGAAAATCTTTCAGAATAAATATTGAATAGCAGTTAGTAAAATTTGTGGGAGAATAATTAAGGAACAAAGTTTTATTGACTAAAAATCTTGATGGAACTCTATTCACAGAGAATGTATTTCAGGGTCAATGTAAGTTCCTTATTATTTTTATTTTAAAGACTAATAATGAGCTAAATAGTATCAAAACAGGAGACATTATAATTGTGACTTTCTCCACAGGACTCCACACTATGTTGCACAAGTTAGAATGACTTAAAAAGGATAACTTTTTAAACTATAATTTTGATAGACTTATTACAAATATTTCTTTACACATGCATATATTTTAGCCCCACAGTAGAGTAATGACTAACTGAAAAATAAACATTGAGAGTTCAATTGATTGATTGTTTTCCTTATTGCCCATTCAGATACAGAAGTGAACAAATAATCGTAGTGCTTATTAACATTCTTTCTTCCTTTTATCAGAAAAAAAAAAAAGTCAATGTTTTGAAAGCAATCTACCAAGAATATCTTTTGGTTTTTTCTAGCTTTTTTTTTTTTTAAAAACATATTTTATTTTTCTAGCATATGTTTTTTCAGCATATTTTTCTTTAAGAATATCTTCTCCTTACTACTTTTCAAATAATTGCCATCTGTATCTTTGAGTGTTGTTAAATGAGATAATGTATTTGTGAGGCTATCGTTTACTTTTCTTGACCATGAATCTGATTTGAGTTATGATTGTTGGTTTGTATGACAGATATGCTTATTATGATAATACTTACTTATCTAGTACTTTCCATCTGAAGATCTCAAGTGGTTTACAAAGGAGATGAATATCATTACCTTTATTTTACATAGGGACATATTTCTGTAAGAACTATTTAGTTCTAGAAAATTGCATAAAGGATGTTTTTAGGTTCCTTATTAGAAGGATGACAAAGAGGAAGAAGAGAAGAAAAATGAATAACAAATGTATTGTACCACCAGACTGAAATGGAGTTTATTTTAATAAGACTTGGAAAGACTCCCAGGACTAATAGAGATCTGAGGAGTTGGAAGTTAAAAGGTTTCTAATTTACACATTGGGACAGAAGCTCCGAACACTTCATAAGGAAACAAACAAAACAACTGAAAAGAGCCAAATATATGGATATGGGAAAACTTACCTAACTGGACTTGTTACCACATAACAAAACCATTAGGAAAAGTTTTGAAATTAACCTCCATTAATTTAGCCCAGAATAAATGTATTGCAAATATGTATGATCATACCATGCAAAGAAACCATGATGAAGAATAATCCATCCTCTCAACTTCTCTCCCTCTCCCAGACCAGTTTGCTGAGTGGAATGAAAGCTGCTGGGAGTATTTCTCTTAGTTTGTAAAATAGAGCAATGATTAAAAATAATGGATCTTGTCATTTAACTCTCATTAAATGCTTACAAGATTCTAATTGACTTAAAGCACAGGTCTATAGGAAAATAAGAACAGTCTGACAAAGAGCTGAATTTTGCTGTTAGTCAGCACTCCCGCAGCCTCTTGTGACCATATCTAATTTACCTGTAAGGACTGGAACTAGAAATGTTTTTCCTGCTACAAGTCTTTTGAGACTGCTGCAACAATAGAGGGAATTTCATATGAGGAAAACATAGTCTGGTATAAGTTTTGAGAGCCAGTTCCTCAGGTTTTCACTGCTTGGACAGTCCAAGATGGCCTCTATTGCCATCCAAGTCAACTGTACCAGTAGAATAACCCTGCAGTGCATGAGTCTGAAGGGAGTGGTGTGGCTTGAGGTAGTGGTGTTGGCTTGAGGTGTACGAGTCTTGAAGAAAAAGGTTTTGCTTCTACAAGCAGAATCTCTGCTTAAAGTCAGGCAAAAGTAAGCCAAGGAATAAAGTCACAGTGTTCCCCTGAAATGAATTTCCTCTTTTCCTCCTCCCAGCACAGTACTCCCCAGAATTAGTTGTTAAAACTATTCTCTCACCGGCTCTTACAAAAAAGCAGTGATTCACAACTGTAATGTAGGATTAAAATGTGCATGATTAGCTTTCAAGTTGACAGGATGTGCTATAACTAGTGAATGGGAATCACACTATATAAGTTAATTTGTTGTTACTAATCTTCTGCAGTTACATTTGTGCCTTTCTGTATTGGCTTCTCAGCGCCATAGAAACTCAATTCTGTGTGTGACAGGACTGAGACCCTGCATGTTTAGAAGCTAAATTGAAACTAAATTTGTGGGCCTGCTTCCTGTGAGGAATTAAAGCTTCTAATTGCATTGTTACAGAGATATTTCTGTTTAAAAATAATTTCAGGGAAATAATCCATGTTCTTTATCTCTCCTTGAAAGCTTTTGAGTGTTCAAGAGAGAGGAGAAAATTAATTCTGAACAAAGTGAGAAATGGACTTGTCTGCTACATAACTAAGCTTCTTTACTTGTCAACCTGCATTTCTGTGTTTCTCTGTATTTCATGTTCAAAAGAAAAATGAAATCTGCTTCCAGGTTTGCCAAATACCAGTCTAATTGTTTTGACTCCATTAATTTTCTCACCACAAAGAAAATCATCATAAATTCTATGAGATGAAAGATATTCTTTCCTTAGAGCAGAAATTTTAGCCCTAGTTAGGTCTTTACAGTTTTGTCTTGGAGCTGGGCTCTCACTCCAGGTGTTTATTCATAAATTGCATATATACATTTGAAAGAAAAACCTAAAATCACACTTTGATAAAAACCATAAATATCTCATGTTGAATAAAGGACAAATATCACAGAAATACTTATTAAAAAAGTGAAGTACACAACACCACGTAATGTCTTCTGAAATTATGCTTAGGAACTTCTTAAGATTATGACAAGAACTTTAAGGACTAATCTCTAAAGCCACATAACACTTAGATGTGAAAAAAAAAAGTGGTCAAGAAATTTACTAGTTTAAATCAGTCAAATATTGTACATAAGACATAATTTTATGGCATTATATGGTTTTCCTCAATGCCTCTTTTTTAGTTTCTTTTTAAATTTCAAGGGTTGTTTTTAAGAACGCGTGCTGAAGAGGCCCCACTGTATAACAAACTACCAGAGGATGAGAAGCAATATGCCCTGTTCACTGATGGGTCCTGTTGCCTTGTAGGAAAGCATTGGAGGTGGAAAGCTGCTGTATGGAGTCCTATACGCCAAGTCGCAGAAACTGCTGAAGGAGAAGGTGAATCGAGTCAGTTTGCAGAGGTGAAAGCCATCCAGCTGGCCTTGGACATTGCTGAACAAGAAAAGTGGCCAGTGCTCTATCTTTATACTGACTCATGGATGGTGGGAAATGCCCTGTGGGGGTGGTTGCAGCAGTGGAAGCAGAACAACTGGCAGCACAG
>NW_009218912.1:0-10867 GCF_000690835.1 Fulmarus glacialis
CCCATTTTTTATTAACCCTACCCATGGGCTGGTTTTGCTGAGACTCGCGGGCTGGGTACCTATCTGCAGTTATTCTCTCCTCTTCCCACTTGTGCAGCCCTGCCTGTCATTGTCCCGCTGTCATGCAGGCTCTCTCTTTTTCTCTCATTTGCTTTCAGGTCTCACCTCCACGTTTTTTCTCCTGTGCCTATTCATATGCCTCCCTCTGCTGTTGTTTTTTTATTCTGTACTTCACAGCTGTATTATTTGTATGAAGTACTGCATGAACAGCAGGACAAAACACATTCTCCTAACAGGCAGTGCTCTTCTTAGGAGCACCGGGAGTGCTGGGGAAGGGGCAGGCGGTTTTAGTCCTACACCGCACTGATCACTCCACTGACTTAACAGAATCCTATCCATGGAGGCAGGATCGTATTCAGAATCACTACAATTTATTAGAAGTAATCATCAAAGTTCTGATTTGGCCATTTTTAGTGATGAAAAGCATTACTTAATGGAGCTATTTTCTAAGTTAAAACTTCCATTAAAAAAAAAAAAAAATCAGGGAAATCCTATTTTTTAGCTTTCTGGATGCAATAAGCTTGAATCTGCACCCACCCCCACCAGTACAACTCAATTGGAAGAGGTAGGTTCATTTCTGTGGTATAGAAGTATCACAGAGCAGAACTGGGTCAGAAATACACACTGGAGAATAATGTCATAAAGTGTCCAACCACAGAGGTTGGTTTTTTTTTAAACATATGTTTTCATGGCTATTGAAGACAATTGAAACCCTGCAAATGCTTTCCTTTAACAAATAAACACTGTGCATAGGCATGTGAACATGAAGTTGCCTTTACACAAGCAAGAAATTATTCATGAATGTTTTTTAACATTTCTATTGAATATAGTCAAGCTTGTTCAAAACTAGGAATACTGTGCTGACATTATGCGTGGGATTTTGTAGCTCTACCTGCCAGGCAGATATTCCCAGTCTTCCTCTGTATTTTTTCCATTCCTCCCTCTCTTGGAAAATTTTTATTGCTAGAAATTGGCTTCAGTTATGTTAGCAAAAGACCTTAATTCAACAAAATATTTAAGCAGATTTCAGCCTTCTTCCATCTTAGTTACATAGAGCTAAATTAAGATTGGTGGATTCCTATGTGTCTGTTTTCCACTGGACTTTGTTGTGGAGAAATTATTAACTGCTCTGAACTGTTATAAAGACTTAATAATTTGCATTTATTTACATCAGGGACATGTAATTCTCTCTAGCATTTACTAGATCATTGCACTACGTGACACAAAACTAAGTTGAGAAAAAAATTCCAAAAAATTCTTTAATTCCAACTAGAGTAAGAACCTCCAGTGAACTAGATGATTAACGCCATTTTTAGTTCCCCTAAAATCTTAAGCCAGTCCTACCCATTGCCAAACAAAGGATGCTTCACTTAAACATGACCAAAACATAACTGCTGTAAATGTCACTAGTGACTAGAGAGTATTTGGAATGAAGCACAACTATGCAGTGATTTCTTCTTTAAATAATTTAAAGACATTTCCTAACCAACAGAACATTGACTAGTGGTCACTTGAAAAGTAATTGCTGGACACAGTTCTGAAAGCAATTGGTCCTATTAGTCACTGACAATCTCTCTTTGAGTAGAATAATACCTTTAATATCAAACACATTCAAAAACAGTAGAAAAAAATGACTAAGTTTTAGCTTTCCTGTTTTCTCAAAAGAAAAATTACCCATATAGGCAAGCCAGTTACCAAATGATACGGATACTGATACTGCTGATTAAGACCCATATTACCCATTAGACCTACTATAATAATTAGCAATAATTACAACTCAGCTAAGAAAGGTCAGTTTGGAACCATCACTGAGGGATTAAACACTATCACCTTCCTGTACGCCTGATTTCCAGATATCACCTTGACCCGCATGGATACTGAATTACCATTCATAAAGTAGGAGTTCTTTTCAGGAGGGACCAGCATTTTTTGTCCTGTCAATAAGCTTCATGGACTACCTCAACAGCAAGGGCATTTACCAGCTTCACTAGATTTTCGTATACTATTGGAAACTTTCAAAAGGTTTTTGGTTTTAATCTGCTAGTTAGATGATTTAACTATGAATCCCACTGCATTACACTTTTTGGAAAGACTCTCTATTCAAGCTAAACAATAATTTAAATTTACAGCCTACTCCTGGACTTTTATTTGTTGAAAAGTCTGTTTTTTCACAGCAACACCTGCCCAGTGTGCTACTTGTGCAAGACTAACTTCTTTTCAGTTTGGGTTGCTGCTTTCCATACTTTAAATTTAACGATAGAGGAAAATTAAAGCCAGCATAACTATCACTACTAGAGAACTTCCACATTCATTTCAATAGAGGACATGAAATTAAGGATACTATCATGTTACCTTTAACCCTTTTCTAAAACCCACAGGACCCACTGACAACTTTTCTGTTTTTCAAACCAGAGAATTAAGGGTAGATTATATCCCTACCTTAGGCTGCATCTTCATACTTACTAAGGTATTACTAAATTTAAGACATATCACATTGACCTCCTCCTATTCAGAAAGTTCCTCAGGTAGAGGAAATTAGGATAATTTGACATGATTTGTTCTGATTTATTAATGCCAGCTGTTGCTCATTACTTTGTTGTCTTCTAGTGCTTACACATAGATAATTTATCCTTGTCTACTTCTAGGAAGGTAAAGTGGGCTAAGCGTAATTCCCTTGGTTGTCGTCTTCTCCCCTTCCATCCTTTCAAAGATGGCCACTGTGTTTTCCATTTTGCAGGCCTCTAGAATTTCCCTCATCCTTGATGATGTATATTCTCTTCTGCAGATAAATAAAGGGCTCAGGACTCCTGGGCTGTGGCTCATGGGCAAGTTTCATGACAATTGTACTCACACAGATAAAACCTAAAAGGGAAGGACCGTTCAAATATTTCATGAGACAGAAATGCAAAACCATCTAGGCAACTTCCAACTAGATTTGTAGACAATGTGGTTACAGCAGAGAGGAATGACAAGCAGTTTCCTGTAGTTGGAGCAATGATGAGTATACACATCATACTTCATTTGTAGTGTTTATAGCTATTAAACATAGGCCAAAACGAAGGGAATAGCTCTCAACTTATCAAGATCAGCCTGTCAAAGTCCAGATGTGAGACATTGGCCTTTAACATATTAAGAAGGTAACAAAAACATGGTAAAGAATGAAAAATTGCAGTGCGTAACATGGAAAGGACCTAAAAACACATGGGATTAGTTGCTTTTACATAGTTTTTTATGCATCAGACTTTCTTATGACAGAAATAAAGTGTCAGATAACACAGGAGCTAAAATAGAGAAAATTGGCTGAGTTGCCTTTCCCTGATTAGAAAATGTTTCATAAGCTTCTGACAGGCTGGAGACCACGTAATCACAACACACATCTGCAGAGGTGGATGGAGTCTTGACTCGATTGCCCTACTGCTAAATAAAAATCTTAACAAGACTCAGAGATGCCTGTGCTTTGCACTGAATTAATGAATGCTTGTCTGTGAGAGGAAAATCAAATGTGACAGTAGACTTTTTTTGACAAAATCTACCAAGCACTGACTAGATAACCACCCTGAACAGTGAATATGTAAGTTTTGTTTTCAGTAATGATGTGCTAGAGACCAAGCATTTACAAGCTAAGTGAAATTAGCTATCTACAAAGAAAATGAAGAAACTGAGACATGTCAACCCTGCTTAAGGTTAAGATGAGGCCTGGAAATAGAATATGCTTTGAGGATTATGCATTAAGGACATATAATATAAAGACATAAAAACTATATACATTAAGGGTATGAATCAAGCTAGCAATCAAGGGTCAAGAGGGAGGCTTAAAGCAAGACACAAGCTTTAATTTGCAATCTGCTAAGGATCTATTGCAGTTGCTGCTTCAACTGAAGCATTGATCTCAACAGCTAGTCACAAGGGGACCATGTTCATAGTTGTCATGGTCTAGCTGAATGGGCTTGCTCAGACAGCAACTGATAATAGGTCTGAGAAAAGGGAGAGCCTGAACTCACTCTGAGTTAAAAGCACTTGCTTTTGTCCAAATTTAAGCCATAAAATGGTATTGCATCCAATATAGTAGAAAAAATAAGGGGGAAAGAATCATCCCAGGGAACAAAAAGAACCACAAAAGGAGACTGAGAAGAGAGCCTTGATAAAAAGCCTATTGTGGAGGGACCAGCAGATACTGCCCACGGACTTCACATGGGACCAGAAAAAGCCTCACAGCTATGGATGTCCCTTCCTCCCCCAAAAGTAGGTTATCTCCTTTTGGAAGACAGGCTTATGACTTTGAGTTTGTTTTCTTCCATTCTGTACAAGAGTCCACCCTGAGGAGGAAAACACAAAGAACATGTCAGCAAGAAGTTCGGGAAAAGAAGGTTCAGCTTGGAGCACCTTGATCTTAATGTGTGCATGTCTGTCTTCCTTCCTGCAAAATTGGCACGAGGTGGAAGAATTATGGGTTAGCCAATGGGTTACTCCAGCCAGCATCGTAGCCTCACGCAGCCACTCGCTCACTCCCCTCCGGTGGGATGGGGAGAGAACCAGAAGGGTTAAAGTGAGAAAACTCATGGGTTGAGATAAAGACAGTTTAATAGGGAAAGCAAGAGCTGTGTGTGCAAAGCAAATTAAGGAATTAATTCACCACTTCCCATCGGCAGGCAGGTGTTCAGCCATCTCCAGGAAAGCAGGGCTCCAACACGCACAACCTTTACTTGGGAAGGCAAACACCGTACCTCCAAATGTCCCCCTTCCTCCTTTTTGCCCCAGCTTTTATTGCTGAGCACGACGTCATATGGTCTGGAATATCCCTTTGGTCAGTTGGGGTCAGCTGTCCTGGCTGTGTCCCCTCCCAAGTTCTTGTGCTCCCCCAGCCTATGCACTGGCAGGGAAGCGTGGGACACAGGAAAAAAAAAGGCCTTGACCCTCTGCAAGCACTGTTCAGCAACAGCTAAAACATGGGTTTGTTATCAACACTGTTTTGGTCACAAATCCAAAACATAGCACCATAGGAGCTACTGTGAAGAAATTTAACTCTATCCCAGACAAAACCAGCACACAATAGTACTCCAGCAATACCACAGATCTCTGTAAAGCCTTACACTTGACAAGCCATGCAAGTATGGAATAAGTGCTGGACGACTTATATTCCTCCCACTCTAACATCCCAGCGCTTGGAATCAGGGTGTGGCAGATAAGTGAGGGGCTTAATGCTAAGTTTTGAATGGACAAATATTAGGATCAGATGGGAGTCCCTGATCACAGTATCCATCTGAAAACAGAACACACGGATGACAGCAGTCAGGCAGGTGGGATAGCCTGTGCAGAAAACTACCACCATGTAGTCCCCAAGGTGTGGTCCTGGCCACCAGCTTTGTTGCCATGACTCATCACCTTTACAATGAAATGGTGCTACTGCAGCAAATGTTCTGTGAAGAAATTCAGTTGTGATGATCCTGGCCCTGGACTAGAAGAAGACTGGCTCCACAAAGTCTTGACAAAAAAATACCCTTGGAAGCAGTGGAGTTGATTTTGATCAGGCACTACAGAGGCATATGCAGCACCTGCAAGAATCCCATCCTGCCAGCATCGGCTAACAATCTGAGAAGAACTTAGATTGATCCAGTTCAGAAACCCACTTCAGTTTTCTGTGATACCATTACAAGGACTGGAAGTTTCCCCCTCTGCAATGAGTATCTCGTATTTTAAGAACTTTGATTACTTCATCAGCAAGGTTCTTTTTTGATTTCTCACTGAAAAACTCTTTCAGATTACTTTTTTAGATGGGGGGAATGATATTAATCATTTATCTATTTTTAGGCAGAGGAAGAATTATCTACACTTGTTCCACCTAGGAACAACTGCCAATGATATGTGACGGTGCAGAACCAGGCCTATACTCTTCAACTGTGAAGTTCAGATCTGGATTCATTAATGACTGTGTACTCTTGGCCTAACAGGTTCTGGTCAATATTGCTGTCAACCCTATATAACTGTACGCTAAGAAGTGCACTGGGGCCTTTCATCTTCTCCCTCTTTGTTCCCCTCCTCCCCTTCAAGACCCTGGCCAATGTGAACTTCCCAAAACAAAAAGAAATGTTTCAAACCTGGGGAAGAGCTAGTCTGACGGTGCCACTTAAGCCTGATGCATCTGGTATTGGCAGAGAGCCTTATAATGAAGAGTTACGAAATTTACTATTGGCAAGGGTTATTTCAAACCCGGGAGAGAGCTGGCATTCTATATGACGTGACTATTTTACATCCTTTATGTACCTTTACCCTTTTGTGCAAAAGTGGATGCATTTTTGTTCTCTATTTCCTCACAATACCAAGTACTAATACAAAGAGTTCTGAGAAAACTGACTGCAAAGGTATGCAAGCTAAGTGGCAGGTGAAACAGGTGCATTAGGTCTCCTTGCTGCCAAGAACTCCCTCTCAGCAGGATTATTGGATTAAAATCCTACTGATACAGCTAAATATAATCTTATCAAGCTCAGTTCACTGTACGTGAGAAATGTGAGGTTCTCTATACGAATGTTTGAGGCTAAAAAGAGACGGATGGGGAGAAGGAGCTTTTCCAAGAGAGCAGAGGAGCTGATACAGCAGATATTTAAAGAGGACTTGTCAGACAAGAGCATACTGAAAACTGCAAAAACGACAAGCCAGATCAGGGCTAAGAATACTTGAACACTCGGGATGCAAAAGAATAAAAATATGCTGGTGCTTGAAGAATGCCTGAGTTGAATTAAAATTCCTATAACATCATGTCCTAAATAACTAAATATAATGCAAGACTGACATATTTCATAGAGACAAGCTTAGATCTAAAGGAAGGAGGAATATATGTAATGGCATTCTGGAGTGCTAGTGCCTGTGATAGAATGAGTAGTTCTAGCATCTTATAAAATAAAAATGTGATCTAAGAGTGGAAAAATAAGTTTGGATTTTTTTAATGTTAGTCCCATGAATGAATGGAGTAAATTATGGATTACTGTGGACAAAAGTAATTTCATAAGGATAGCAGTTCTAACTGTGAACAAACTGAAGACAAGGAGAATTACTGTAATGTAAATTAGAAATACTTCAGATACCTGCTACACAGCTTTTTGAATCATAGTTGAAATGTTGTCATCTTGTTTTTAATTTTAACTGGTACAACCACGCTGACTTCAAATCATAAACTCAACCCATTCTTAGTAATGTCAGTAGATTTAAAGCTTCAAAACATTTATTCTAAAACAACCATACGTTACCAAACTCCATGATAAAGAGGGTACTACCAAACGTTGTCTTCTATCATGAACAATGTACTTACAACCAAATAATAACCCTCTTAAATTTTAATCAAAATTTTAATTTTACTAATGTCACAATGCAGATAATTTCTCTAAACCAGAACAGAGCAATGCAGTGAGGCAATAAGTGTTCAGTGGCTGCAGAGCTGACTGCTCCATAAGCAGTGCTAAGGCTCTCCCGCAGAGGGCAACGGAGGACCTCAGGAACTGGTTTTCTTTCCATAAGAAGAGGCTAAAACCATTTTAGGTGAACATTTAGCTAAAAAGTCTTTTGCTGTTCTGCCCAACCCCACCTGCTTTTCAATTATAACCAAGTTTTGTTAATTATAACTAAGAGACCAATTTTGACTTTTATTATAAAAGTTGTTTTCAAGCTGAGAACAAAAGCCTCAATCCTCTTTGAGATGTGGGAAGCTGAAACTTCCATGAAGAGCAAGGAAAGGGCAGCTTCCCTGAAAACATAAAACTGTTGATATCTTTCATAGTAATGTTTCTAATACAATATCTCTAGTTTATTTCTGTTTTTTTTTTTCTTTCTAATTTTCAGAGCTGTCTGCGCTGACAGATGTAGCAGGAAGCTATATTATACACTTCAGAGAAACTGGAAAAAAAGGAGGAGCGCAGAAGGCTCCCTTGCCAGGACTGCAGAATTCTTACTTTACTTCAGACTCTCCCGTTGCTTTTAGTCTTTCTCTGTTTTCCTTTACAGTAAAGCCCCATGTGGTATGTGTTACCGCTAGATAATAAGACCAGCAGGATTACAATGAGTAATCCTCTAGTGACTCTGCAAATATGTTATCTGAGAATAACGCAAGTTTTCTTATCTTCATTCCTGAACAGAGCTTGTTTGTATTCCTACAGCATCTACAAGCCCTAATCATAGCCTGCAAAGATATGCACAACCACAAAACAAAACGCTTCGCCTTCAACTCTAAAGTACTTTATCTTGTTTTCTGAACATGCAGTAGAGAACACATGAACTTGGGAAGGAACCGTGAGATGGTGGCACTGTCATAAGCTCCCACGCTCCAGGTGGAAGCTGTTCTTGCCTGCGGCTGAGCCTCACGTCTAGCATACCGCATATCGCTCTTCTGCTCACCATTTCACCCTTCCTTTTGCAAGAGTTGAATCAGGAAGGAGCAGCTGTAGAAAGGCTTGCTTCAATATATTATTGCAAATTTTACCCTGTAAGGAAGAAAGGGGCTAGATGAACTCTTTGTGGGTCCTGAGTGCACTAATAAGCCCTAGTGGCTCTGAGCGGCCTCACCTGCAGCTTCTACGCACACCCATGGGCGCAGAAGCTCTATTTAAGCTTAGCCGTGGGTCTTCAATCCTCATCTGAGCTGTGTTAGAAAGTACTGCTTTCCAGTTCAGTTGTGTCTGTACCATAGCAATTCTTGATCTGGGCCTCAACCTGTGGACTGACTTCCTAGCTTGACTTCAGCCTGGTCTCACTGCTATGGCTCTGCCTTGGTGCTTGCTGGACCTGATCCTAACCATGACTGAACGATTTTGTTCCTGGCCTCAAACATCAGGTCCACCCTTAAGTTACCTGAATCGCTGCTACTTTAAAGGGGGTGGAAATATGCCCTAATTAAAAGCCTGTTTCAAAGCTGTAACAGAGCTTCTCCCCTTTAACGCAACAGTTTTCATCTCCTTTTCCTGACCCCCACATTAACAGGGACTGGTAGCTGTAGCCTTCCTACAGGAAAAATAGATCATTCTTTCTGCTACCTGTGGGCCTCCCATTGTTTTATACCTGGTCACATACAATGCAGGCAAATGCTTTCCCTAGTCCATGTATTCGTGGTGACAGTTAAGTATTTCTTCTACCTGACAGCCCTAATAAGTGAGGTACAAACTCCCACTACTCATCAGCACCCTGTGTCCTCAAATCTGAAAACATGATACTTTATGGTCATTTCCCTATAAGAGGTCCTTTAATGCAAAATTTCTATGACACGATTCAGCTTTGTGCAGCCTATGAAAACATCAGCATTTATGTGATTTAGTTTAAGCCACCTGAGCAGAGGCCTGAGCTTCTCCATAAACTATTGCTGTTCTGGTGTGCTGCCAGCCTCCCCCTTCTATCACAGGCAGGAATACAAGTCTATAAAGCTAGGAAAGGACTCTAGGGAATGAGTCACAGGAGTTTACTGTTGACCTCCCGGAGAAGCAAAAAGCGTAGTATTAATTCACCTGGCATGCTCACCAGGTGAACCAATTTCCAGCTGCCCACATCTGCCTGGTATCACATACTTCGTACATCCAAAACTGTGACCCATCCACGGGTGTTTAGCACGACTTGGAGAAGTCCACGTTTTTTATGGAACTCTCAAAGTGCGAACGTGCGAAATATCATGTCCTTGAAAACAGCTTTAAAAGAATTGCTCTGTCACAAGGCAAGACACGAATGAGTCATGAGTTGCACACATGAGCAGGACTGCCTCCCAAAGCTAGACTCAGTCCACATCCTATAGACCACGACCAGCCTTATGAATTAAACCTCTACAGCAAGAAAGCCCGCATGTGTAACTCTTGTTGGGGTGAACTACCTCATTCCAGGGCCCTCCTTTGGGGAGAAGTATTGTTTATAGAAAGCTTTGTACAAAGAAACTTCATCTCTAACGATGAAAACGAAATTGTTCTCTGTATTTTTCAACATTTTATAGCTCACTGCTGAGAAGAAAAAGCAATCTTCCGCAGTCAGGAATATATGCATATCTTTCTACAGAAGCATTAAAGAGAAAAAAGTACTGAGGAAAGAAAACTCAGCCTTTTAATTAACTCAGATTATTCAAGGAACAGAATGAAAAAATTGTGAGTGGAACATTAGCCCAAGATAATGGACTCCTGGCGACACTGCTACATAATTGAAGTACAGCAGATAATTCTATGAAAAAAGATTGAGCTAGAAGGCTTATTTTCAGAGTTGGAAACATTAATCCTGTGACCACTTTTCTGCGTCATGAGTTAGCAGGTCAGTGCTGAAGGTGCCAAACATTTTCTGAATGCACTGACAGTACTTTCCCTTGAAATAAGTGGAAAGAGGGTGCTCAGCGTTTCCAAAAGTTACTCAGCTTTTTGCAACTGTTTTCAGTGGTGTCAGCTGGCAGGTGAAAACCTGAGGTACACACAGATTTTATTTTAAATATGGTAACATATGTAAGCTGCTCGCAGTGGGTTTGTGTTTCTATGGACGTGTTTAAAACTGCTGGGAGGGGACGCATTTTTGAGACAGAAAAAAATCCAAAGCGGGGTTCCTGTTGGTACATTAACTGGTGACCACGTCTCTTGCTGATTTATGGGTATCGTTCAGAGTGTATTTTATTTCCACCATTACTACTTTGTGGCTGCCCAAGTGATTACTTAAAACCTCGCCTGATGATTAATACAGTGCTACCGTGCTGTTTATGACTGTACTTTTTCCAGCACTCCGCACAGTCCGCAGTTTCTACTTGAAGGAACGGTGCCGCTTGAAAGGAAGGGCTTTGCTTTTACCGGATCGAAGCACCGCACCGACA
>NW_009218913.1:0-4494 GCF_000690835.1 Fulmarus glacialis
GGGAGGCGCGGCCCTGAGCCGCTCCCTCCAGCCCCGCACCGCGGCGGGGTCCCCCAGCGCCCCCGGGCCAGAGGGAGGCCGGGAGTGACCGGGGGGGGAACAAATCGGGCCCGGAAGGAGAGTACGGCGCTCACATGAGGAAGCTGAGCGGTGACACGGCGTTAGTTCTCAGGTGTTGCGGTGGGGTTATTATCCTGATGTCATCCCAGCAATTAATTAGTTAGATACATTAACTATTAAATACGTTAAAATTCAATCTCTTCTTTTCTGCAAAGGGCTAAAATGATGTTAATCCCTCTACCAATATCGTAAAGTCCGGCCACAAAACTTGCTCCGTAATAGCCATATAGAGGTGTTCTCTGAATCAAAGTTTAGACACTAACATTTAATAAAATAGTGTTTTCCTGTCCCGTCTCACTAGGTCAGACTGCAAACCCAGCCTAAGCCACAGCCTGGTCAGCCTCCGCTCTATTCTGGGACCTTTGACTGCTTCAGAAAGACTCTTGTTGGAGAGGTACTGCGTTAGCATGTCGTCTGCGATGCCTGCCAAAAGTATCAGTTGTTCCTGTACGTTGCAGGAATGGAATCGTGTGGGAATGTTGCCCCCCAGAGACTATACAAATCTTGGGTTATCCATTGAATTGATTCTAATTACAGTTTTTAAGCAGATTACAAAACTTGGGGAATACTTAGCATCCACATGCTTCAAGTGCATGTCTCTCTATTTTGTTAAGAAATGCTTTTGGTTCAAAATAGCGTGATATTAATATCTGAAGTTATAGACTTGAGTGAATGTTGGCAGTTGTTTGCTGGCTTTGTTGTTGTAGTCAGTGGAATCTTGCTGTCTTTGGTATTTGGAGTTGTCTCTGGAAATCCTAAAACAGGCAATGACTTTTGTTGATACAAGCAGTACTTTTACTTTCTTCCATAATGTGTTATGCCATCTACGAGAAGGTAGAGGAGCATTAATGAATAGATTTTTTTTCTTTTTCTTTTTTTTGAGAACAGAGGGTCAATTGTAGTTGTTCAATCTGCTTCAGAAGGTGGACAGTGGTTTTCACTCCTGAATTAGCCATGTCATGTGATTGAACTGTAGTTATTTTGTTTTTAGAAAGGCACGCAGCCTTGGTTTAAAGTCTTTAAGTGACACAGAATCCAGTTTTCTGCTTCGTAAGTTTTTCCAGCAGCTATTTACCATTTGGAAACAATGGCTCTAAAGCCCAACTGTTTGTTTACTAGTCTGAAGTCTAATTTCTAACCACTGGGATCTTGTTAGGTAACTCTCTGTTAAATGAAAGATCTGCCTCATATCTGAAATCTACTTTCATTATGGTATTAACAGGTTGTTATACAACCAAAGTAAATCTTGCCTCCCTAGTCTCTCCCACAAAGTGCTGAAATGCTTTGCTAGCTCTGAATCCCTTGCGGTTTTTAACACCCCTGCTGAAGCACGGACGTCAGAGCTGAACCATAATAATAACCTTGTGATGTGAAGTTCAAAAGTAATGCTGCCTCTCTACTCCTACTCAATACTCATCGGTTTCTATAAGGAAAACTATTAAACCTCTCTGGCAAGACCTTTTGTTTCCTACTGCTCATGGGAAGATTGCGCAGGAGTGTCTGATCTTTGTCAGCCAGATGCAATTTCATTAGAGTCAGTTGTGCCTGTAAGCGTACAGACACATACTGGGATACACTGATTTATCTGGGGGGGGAAAGGAAGGGGTGGACAGACCAGCAAATATTTAATTTGTGCGTCTAGCCTTTATCTAGAAAGATAACTCTCCTTTTTATTAGAAAAAGTTCAGTTCAAAGGCAAGATAAATGAAATAAATGCTACTGCTGGGGTCTGCATTAGAATTTTTCTATGTGTGTAGTCTGATGAAGGGAAACATCAGGAACGTAAAGTTGTACGGTGCAAAAGTTTTGACTTGAGGAAGGAAAGAAAAAATAACTTGCTCTTGAACTCATTCCAAATTGAGTTCGTGTGGGGTGTGAAGTAGTTCAGGTTAGTCTTCCTGGCTCTTCCATTATCTAAAGAGTGAATTCCATTCAGCGTTCTCAGGCTCTGTGTCAGGATTTTACAATACTGCATTTGATGCCTTATTAATAAAGCACATGTACGTCTTTGTATGTATCTGAGACAGAAGACTTTTGACATAATCTACTAGGACTATTATTCCGGTAGCTTTTAACTTAACTTCCTCACGCTTGAGGTGTAAGTGCAGGATGAACAGTATTGGAACAGAAGGGTATAAGTGGTATCAGTGTTTTCCAGGAAGGATAGCTTTCCTCTGCAACAGGCCCTGAGCCTCAGCTAAACATGTATAATTGCAAATGAACAATAGACTCCATTATTTCTCTGATTAATTTGACTGGCTGACTGATACTATCCTGTATTGAAGCCTTTTGCTTCTCAATAAGGTGAAATGTGTGCAAAGTCTATGCAAAACCAAGTAATTCTTGTGATAATGTTTCTTGCAGGGAGTCCGAGGCTTATATAGAGGAATGGCAGCTCCTATTATTGGAGTGACACCCATGTTTGCTGTGTGCTTCTTTGGATTTGGCTTGGGAAAAAGACTCCAACAGAGAAAACCTGATGACATTTTGACGTGAGTTTCTGAGTTAATCAGACAGTTGGGAAAGGCACCCTAAGGCTCTTGCAGCCTGCTGTATTGTTGCACGTTGAGTTGTGGTGTAAATTTGTCCCTTCTCCTAGGTTATAAATATATCTCTAAAAAATAAAACACTCGTGTGTTTTAATGTTTCTGGAAACGTGGGACTGATAGCACGGGCTAAAAACAGACAGCATGTGGGCAGGTGCTATGCAATTCCGTTTCTACGCAAGACAGAGCCATTAAGGAACAATTCCGTTTTAGATGAGTACAGTGTGAGCTATATAATGATTGCCTGCCAACAGTCTCGCTATTAACAGAAACTATGGGCGAAATAAATTCATGGTCAAGTAGTCTTGACAGCATTCACAGTCCTGATTCTCTTTTCCCTGTTAGTTGTGACTCTTGCTGTGCTCTTATGCTTATCCATATTATTATGGATATAATAATCGTTTTATTATTAATTTATGAAAAGCATTGTGTTTGAGCAGCGCTCCTCTCAGGCATGTCTAACCTTCTGGAAAAGAGACGGAAAGCTAAGAAAACTTTGCGTGGCTTTCTACAAGCTGACTTATGCATGAAGAAAGCCCCCCACCCATAAAGTAATCCCTTAACTTCTTTGCTGAGTTGTAATTTATAGCTCTACAGGAACAGAACTGTAGCTTAGCAACGTTTTATTCTAGCATTATTCGCGCAATATGTAGGAGCCCTGTCAGAAAGCAGGAGTCCATTGTGTTGAGCCAAGCATGGTGGGGAGGTGCGGTTTCTGCTGGAGCCTTGCCTGCGCAGGGCCCTCCCGGGTGGTGCGAGTGCACCTGGCTCTACAGCACTAGCCACTGCCGTGTCACGGAGCGAGCTCCCTCTGCTCGGTTCCTCAGATGGAGGAACTGCTAGCTTACCCTCTGGTTTACCGCAATAGTGTCCTCATGCAGACGAGGCTGAAGGGTAGGACCAGGGGAACAGTAAGGAGTGGACAATACAAGGAAACAAATGGGCTGTGGGCTTATTTCCAGCAGCCTAATTACCTCAGTGCCTTCTGTTTTATACACTTCATACCAAAGGGAAGTTTTAAGGAGTGAACTGGAGAAGAGCAGCGTAGTTTTTTGAGTCTTTATGTAGAACTCAAGCAGAGCAGTGGGAGAGAAAGAACAAGTAGATGGTGGTACTGTCACTGTGCCCAGCTGTGCTGTATTGTGGGTGCAGACTTGACACAGTAAGATACAGTGTGCTTGGGATGTCAGGCCCAAAAATAAAGGTTAGACTCTTAGCACCATGGTTATGGGTCTAGAGGCAGGCAGGGTGGCAGTGGTTCCCCATGCTGATTTTGACGGGAAGTTTTGGAAGGAAGGAGATGGAGAGAAAGCTGAGGACCCTGTTCTATCTTCTCTGGGGCTGAATAATCCCAAGGTGAGCTAGAAAACTCAAAGCTTAGTTTGAGCAGGAGGTGCATGTGGAGTGATGAGGGAGGTCTGAATGGTCTGGAAGATTTAATGGGAATTTCAAGGTAAAGAAAGGTGTAAGAATTGGAAAACCTGAGTAGAATGCCATCTCTTGGGCCAGCGCAGAGAAGCGGGAGGTATGAAATTTAGTTAAATTAAGATACTAGGTCGTCTTACTAGGGAAGGTAGCAGGAGGTTGGATGTAAAGATAAGCTTGTGATGGAGAAACTCAGGGATGTTTAAGGGATTTAAACTCCCTCATGTTTAAGGGATTTCTGTCATGGAGACTTTGCCACATGAAAGCAGATGCAGAATGTATAGGATGGTAGCATGTTGGTAGGACAGACTCGATGATGGCAGAGGCTGAAGGAGTGAGGGACCGAGAGGTTACAAAAAGGAGGCTCCTGGCTGTACAAGCAGGAATGCCTGTGGTAGCTCGG
>NW_009218913.1:4525-15101 GCF_000690835.1 Fulmarus glacialis
GGTCACTGAGAAGACTGTGGGAGACTGGAGGAGGAAGAGACTGTTGGGAATAAAAATGAACAGGGAATGCTGTAGCAAAAAATGCAAGTACAAGGAATATTAGCAAATACAGTGGATGTGAAGAGCTGAGTTATGGTTGCTGTGGGAACCAGTGCTTTGAATCCTAGATATCTTAAATGTTTAGCTCTAATTAGGCTTTGATGAGGCACTTCTGCACTGATCAAAAGCAGTGGTTGCGCTTCTAGTTCCACTGAGAGCCTTGTGCGGAAAGGCATAATCTGGTGATACAGGGGTCTTTCTGCCCTTTGTTTCCGATGTACTGTGTTGTGTTAGGGTCTCTTCTGTTTCCTTGGGACAGATATCCTCAGCTGTTTGCTGCTGGCATGTTGTCGGGAGTGTTCACCACAGTAATCATGGCTCCAGGAGAGAGAATCAAGTGCCTTTTACAGGTAAGGTGTGGGGTGGTGGTGATGGGAATTTAATTTTAGGGGATCTTGTCTTTCCATACCAGGAACTTCTTTGGTTAGTGTATTTACTCTGTTCTGTTTTTTGACAGGACTGAGACAACTGTCATTTAATGCAACTGTGTCACGAAGAAGCATTATACAAACTCACCATGACAGTATAAGTACATACAGCATTGATTGCTCTATTCATTTTACAGAGCACAAGCCTTATACTATGTGGCATTACATGAGGCATCGATGGATGCCTCAGTCCACTTCAAAGTATGGAAAAGTCCAGTTTTTCAGAATGAAACTTTTTCTTAAAAAAATGCAAAATACTAAATCATAAGACTCTTTCTAGTGTAAAGATTTCTGTTACCTTGACAGGTTCCCAAAATGTAATTGAGGAATGCATTTCAAAATACGTGAAATAGTTTTCTCATGTTTGGGGGACCTTAGCTCTACACCTCCTCCAGGGTTTTTAAAGTATTGTTGGAAAACGTAAACCTGAACAAATGAAAATACCATCTTTAGCAGAGATGGGAACGTTTGCTTATTTCAGACTATGTTGTACTCAGTATGGTGATGGGTGATCACGTTAGTTCTGACAGACGACTTATCATGGAAGCTTTTATACAGACACAAATTGTTTGAATTTCGCTAAACTATTTGAAGGCTACTTTTTGTCAGTGCAAGTGTAGAATTACCTAGCTGACTTCAGTTGTTTCAAACTTACACTGGACAAAAATAAGGGAGAATCTAGCCTCTGCATGGAACAGTAAACATATCCTCAGCTTGAAAGCGAGAGCTTGTCTGAGGAAGTGATGCAGGGGTTTTGTATGCAGGAGTGCCTGTGGAACGAGTATGTGCTCCTTCCTCTCTGGAGACATGCACGTGGCTTTCTAACTATTAGCTGAATGATTGTTCACCAGCCAGAAACCTTCACTAGTCAGAAACTATCACTTTAATCCTTCAGATCCAGGCAGCTACAGGTGAAACTAAATACAGTGGCTCTTTGGACTGTGCAAAACAGCTGTACCGTGAGGCTGGGATTCGTGGCGTGTACAAGGGGACAGTGCTTACCCTCATGAGAGGTAACTGATGCTTCTTCTGCATGGGGTACTTTAAGATAAGAAGCCTGACATAGTATCACAGATCTCGCTGTCCCTTTAGCCAATTGGAGATGCTGTGTCACCCTTTTTTCTTTTTTTGCAGTCTGCAGAGCTACTCCAATGCCTCAAAGGGACTGAGAAATAAACATGAGATTCTCAGTGAGTGAGGAAGAGATTAGATGACAAGGATCAGAGGGATATAGGAAGTAATTAAGATCTGAGAAGCCAAGAGGAATGAGAGACTTCAGGAGAGGAGCAGAGAGAACAAAGAGAAAAGAAAAATACAGAAGTGGTCTTTTTTTTTTTTTCTTGTCTTTTCTTTTTTTTTTCTTTCTTGGGAGAAGGATTGTGACTGTCTGTGACTGTTGCTGTATAATACTGACTGCTTTAAAAGATGTGATTGCAGCAGTTATGCTTTCTGCCCGCTTGAGTGTGGGTTATTTTGGACTGGGATGTCATGACCCCTCTCACAGCAACAACAACAAAGTAATTGTGCCAGGTGCTGAATCCTTTACATGTTTTGGTACTTCCTCCTTTGAAAAGCGTTAGATTGTTCCCCGTACTGAGGCAATGTTTTCCAAGGATAACCTGAAATTTCTGTATTTTAGTATCTCAGTTTAGGATTTTTCCTATCCTCTGCTTCTACAGTAGTGTAACAGGTAGCAATGTAACTCTGCCAGTGTCCCTAGCCAGAGGCTGGTTCTCCAGTTTAGGCATGAGCTAAGAATGGGCTGCGGGAGTACCTTAAAAAAACGTAAACCAAAACCCATCAACTGCAAAAAACCCTCAAAATAGAACCATTAGAACAAATAGTGTGCAAAACTCTTGAAGTTCCTGAACTGCTCTGATCTGCTCTGCAGCAATTAAGAAAGCTTGGAGCTGTCTCATCATTAGCTTAATGGCCATCAGGCAGGTTACAGTCTGATTTGAAAGGCTGCTGACAGAAGCACTGAAGAACAGATATTTTCCCAGTTCTTGCCTTTAGCACCTGCTCTCCCTGGGAAAGTTCAGCAACAGAGATTTTATTTTGTTTGTAGAGGAGGTTCAGAAAAGGAATCTGGATGTACTTAGTGGTGTTGCTGAGCTGGCATGGGGCTGCTGTGCCTCTAGGCTTCATTTGTTTCCCACTACTCACAGTCTTTGTTGTTTACCCACCAGACGTCCCAGCCAGCGGAATGTACTTCATGACGTACGAATGGCTGAAGAACATTCTGACCCCTGAGGGAAAGAAAAATTAGTGAAATCTCACAGTCATCATTTTTCTGGACTTCCCAGACACTGCTGATTAACCTCCCCAGTTACGAAGAGATTTAAAGCAGTATCATCAAAACCAATTTTAAAAAAAAAAAGGTCGCTCATCTTGTGAGTTGAGCTGTTTTGGTCTTGGGTTAACTGAAAATTAAAGTAGTATTCTGAGTTTCTCTCGGATTCTAGCCTTGGATCTTATTAGCCAAGTCAGGAATACTTAAAGTAGATCTCTTCACTTTCACCCCTGTGTGTGCACAAAGAGCTGGGGGTTTTTGTTGTTGGGTTTTTTTGTTGGTTTGTTTTTGTTATTTTTTTTTTCCCCCCCGAGCATTTGTGTGTGGGCTGCTGAATGAAAAAATTTGAACCTTTAGGGTGGTGTTAGTACATTTTGCCCACAGGGCTCTGATGCTTGGAAATCTTGCTCAGATACTGCACTCTGCCTGTGACTGCAGCGTTGTGCTGCCTTCTGGCCGTCAGCCAGGCTGCCTCTTTGGTTGTCACCTTAGTCAAAACAGATGAGTTTTTACTTTTTAAATTTTCTTTCTTTTTGTTTTTTTTCTTTTTCCTCCCACCCCACCCCAATCCTCCCACAGTGTGAGTGACCTCAGTGCGCCTAGGATCCTCTTTGCTGGCGGCCTGGCGGGGATCTTCAACTGGGCAGTTGCCATTCCGCCAGACGTGCTGAAATCCCGTTTCCAGACTGGTGAGTTGCATGCCAGCTTGTCATGGCCACACTCAGTGCGGTGCTCCTGGGAATGGGCTGGGCAGCGGTGGAAGATGCCATCTGAGCATGGCATCTGGGAGGTAGCATGCCTAGAGCACTGCTTGAGACAAGTACATGAAAAACCCAAGTGTGTTCCCAGCTTTTTAGTTGGTTTCCTCACAGATTTTTGGCAAATCAGGCTGCACTTCTCTGTTTCTGCCTCCCTGTTAATATAATGATCCCAATTTGAGATACCTGTTTTGAAATCTAAGTATAGAATTCATAATAATGGAACAGCTTGTCATGGCTGTTTCATTACAAATGTAATTCTTTGAGAGGTTTTGTTATTTCTCTTCAGATATAGTTGTATAAATTGTAGCCTGTACTGTCTGAAATTTATAGTAACTGGGCATGCCTTGCTGAGAGCGTTGCTTTTAGACTAGCAGATCTGCTCTTAAGTATGCGTGGCCTAGTTATAGTGAGAATGGCCACAGGCCTTGGGCTTCAGTGAAGTTTGACAGGTTTTTCATTGGTTTCTCTGGGAGTCCTAGTCAATGAATATTTTTTTAAGGTTTCTCGTATTCTCTGTCTGTGGACTCAGCTCTCCACTGGACAGTAACCATTTTTCTTGAGTCATGGATCATGATAACCTGGTGCAGGAAACTTTTTTTCTTTTTCTCTGAATAATGGTTGCTGTGGTTATTTGCTATCGTACCAAGGGCTGAGTGTGAAATACATTACAGCTTTGCATCCTTATTCCACTGAGCCAATCCCCAATGCTGCTGTATAGATGACGTGCTTTAATGGTGGTTCTCTTTAACTGGGTTGGTTTGTGGAGTACTTGTCCAGAGGGCTGGCAGAGGCAGTACTTTCCAGAGGAGTGTCAGGAGAAGGAAGAACTTGTTCTTTGAATAAATAACTTTCTAAAAACACCTCAGCAAATCTGTGTAACATCAGCATTAAAACAGCCTGTGCCTTTCACTGGAAGTTTGTTGCTATTCTTGGCTGGGGCATGTGATAAGATAATTTTCTGTTTCTGACAAACAAACTTCATCAATTTTTATATCTGACCTTCCTATTTCCTAATTGCAGCTCTTGGGAGAGCTGTGATTAGTGGTGCAAGTAACAGCTCAGACATCCAACCCTGACAAAAGTTATTCTCCTTTCTTCCCTGCCCCCCAATGACTTGATTAGGTAAATTCTTTGTGGTGATGGTGAGCATTTACCTTCTGTTTACTGAGTCTTTAGTAAGGTGTCTTTTTTGTTTGCTTGCTTTTGACTGAAACAGGTCATTTTCCCAAGCAGATGTTTTCACAACATAGCTTCAGCAACGCTTGGATTCTGGTGTCACCTAGATGGTATAGCAATATGAACCTGTTTGAAAATCCTGGGCTGTTACGTATGCCACATTCTTCAGCATTTGTGACTGCCACACATCTTAGCTAATGTGTTTTGTATCCCTTTCAGCTCCTCCAGGAAAATATCCAAATGGATTTAGAGATGTGCTGAGAGAACTTATCAGAGAGGAAGGAATTGCATCTCTGTATAAGGGCTTCACAGCTGTAATGATCAGGGCATTTCCCGCTAATGCGGTAAGTAAATTGTGGTTCCAGATGGGTTTTGGGGACCTGGCCACTTACAGTGAAAATTTGCAGTCTACAGAGGAGATGACTGGCTGCTTACTGTTGTACGATTTCAGTGAGATCCTTGTCACTGCAGGTACTTTTGGCTGTTGGTGTCCAGGTTCTAAAAATGTACCTTAATCAAGGTGGAACACCAAGTGAACCTTCCTTGGAAGCTTTGCATGAAAGCCCTTTGTTGACTCATGCTGATAGTATTTCTTGTCTGATTGTACATCCACCAGTAGCAGACAGAAACATGTGGATAAGTTTGGACTGGCTTCCCCTTCAATAAGTAATGAGCCTAACGGAGTAGAAGTTCTGCCTTTGTGTGGAGGAATATAGTAGAACTCTTGCCTCTGGTTCAAGACCTTTTTTTGTTCTCTTCCTCCTTCCACATCAGGTGTTTATAGTGCTGCATTTCAAAAACCTTGTTTGGAATAGGTTTTTAGAATTCTTATTTGTTCTGTATATTCTCTCTTTTCCAGGCATGTTTTCTTGGTTTTGAAGTTGCTATGAAGTTTCTTAACTGGATTGCACCAGGTCTATGAAGACTAGGAAGTCTTTGGAAATTAGAGAGGAGAAGGAAGAGAGTGCAAGTCTGCCTCAAAGGAATAAATGAATGATCACTTGAAGTTTCAGGAATGATTGCTTGCCTAATACCTTTTTGCCTTCCTCACATTCTTTAGGTGGTGCTATGTGCTGTTCAGAAATACAAGCTGTAGCTCTGAAGCAGAGTTGATGAGGAGTTAGAGGTGATACGCCTGTCTTCTGAGCCAATGTACCACAGCAGTAATGCTGCTAACAGACAGCTGTCACTATTACACACACTACCTTAGGTACTTCCTCATGGAAGAAAGCGACACTTCTTAAAATGTAATTCTTTATTTACTGAAGAAACATGTAGCTATTAATGCTGAAAAACTTCCTTAAAATAATTGTTTGGCAGTGTGTACTTAACTCTCAGGGCATGAGTTAGCAGCTGTACATACTAGTATCTACAAGCAATGTCAGATAGCATTCTCATCTCTTGTAGTTTTTTAGTTGTGGCTATTTCTATGTTGACAGTGGTTTTAATCTTACATGCATGTAAGATTAAATGTAGAACTGAGCAGGGGAGGCCAGAGCTGCGTTTCAGTGGGTTGAGGGGTATTGCAGATACCAGATCTGATCTTGCACACTGATCTTTTCTGTGGAACTAGGAGGAAAAATGAATTATGCTTAACATTTGTACTAAGCTTTACTCAGGCAGCCAGTGGGGAAATGTGTTTGATTCTGAACTTTTCTCTGACATCCCTTTTTGTCCCACTGAAGATATCCCAAATGCGATTTCAAAAGTACAGCATGGTTCATAGCAACCCACGATATATTTGATTCATCAAATGCTGTGTCCTGGGATTCAATCCCTGACCTGAGAAAATTTAACAGCACTTCCAAGAACTCAATTTCTCTGACACGAGGGGGATACATGAAGGGGACACTGGCTCTGCAGTCTTGTCTAACTTTATTCTTGCTCCTGTTCCTTGGTTTTCTCTTAATATCATTAAACATAATCATATTTTCATTTGAGAAATTACTAATGCTAAGAAGCAAAAAGCAACTTTAATTTCTTTTGGTTTTGATGCAGTGTTACTGGAACTCAATAAAGCTAGCTGCTGCTTGGCTAGAACGTGTGCTTTGGTTCATTTACTTTTTGCCTGGTCATGCATGGTTAGTTTTGCAAAAGTTTTCCAATTCTTAATTCTGAGATGTGATTGGGAAATAAGTTGTGCCATGCTGTCTTTAATTGTTAACCCCTTGCCTTTTAGCTTTTGGATTTTTGACATGAACCCTGGAAATGAATGTTCTGCGCTTCACATGTTTGTCATACAAGTCCTGTTGGGTGCTGTGTTGCGGCCGCAGCTTTTTAACTATAAAGCCAGACACTAAATAACACGTTGCTTCTGGAAAGCGTTTTATGTTTTCCAGGGAGAGGCTGGACACAGATAGAGGGGAGCTTAGGGAAAGCATCTGTCCTGATGCCCCACAGGAAAGGAGGCTGAGAGTTTGTCCTTGGTCTGGCGTGGTCTGTTGGCCTGTACCATAAGGACACAGTCTTCACCTTGGCTTTCCACAGGCAGGGTCAGCCCTGAAAACCTTCCACCCAAAAGTGCTGCAGAAGTCTTGAATCCCGCTTTCCTTCCCAATTCTTTGGAAGGACCAGAAGGGAATCTGCCTTCCCCAGAGCCCACCTCTTGTGTTTTACAGGGTGGCAGTGTGAAACCAATGAGGTAGCCCCTGGTGTGGGAAAATCCCAGTCGCTTGGAGCTGCCTCCACGTTCTCGCTGCTGCCTCACTCCCCGCGGACGTTCCCCATTCCTCGCTGCTTGGTGGCCTGCTGCGGCTCCTGCTTCTCAAAGTCACTGCAGCTATGGATGAAAGAAATACTTAAAGCATGAACACTGAGTTAATACTGGTTCAGAGAAGTGGTGATTAAAGGACATCATTAACTTCTCAAATGATTTTAAACACAACTCTAGGTTTACTGAGGCTAAATCCAACCTAGTTTCAAGAGGACCAGGTCTGCTTTTACAGCTCTGTGCTTCCTGACCACCAAATGCTATCCTGAACTGCTTTGGTTCCCTAGCTGCTCTGGCCACCTTTCTGACTTCTGCGCTTAGGCTGTGATGCTTAGAAGCAACTTTCAGGTTTAAGAAGTGTTATAACGCTGCATTTTTTTCCTTCCCTTTTACTTATGTGCTCCAGAAATACTGACACTTCTTGGGAGGGACAGACGTGCATCTTCTTTCTTAAAATTCCAGACACTGATGCTTAACGCTGCCTATTCCAGCCGCTCTGTCGAATAATGCATCCTATTGAGCTCCTAATCTCACAGGAAGCTAGGAAGAACTGAAGCATAATCATCCTGGTTGTAAATGCTGTTCTAGGTTGGTTTATGATGCAGTTGCCCAGCAGATGGCTGTCTGGGGCTGTCAGCAAGATGGACAAACCTGCAGGTCCAAAGGCAAGGTCAGAGGCAAGGAAGCCAGCACAGCAGCTGCTGCTGGCAGGTCACTGCGTCCGCTTGTGGCAGCTGCAGCTTTCTGAGTTGGGCTGCAAAAGTTTTACGTCTCTGTTAGGACAAACAGGCAGCTGGAAAGCAGGAGCCTCTTCTCCACATCTGGCCTGCTGAGGAAGACCGTGATCCTCCAGGCTTGGTGATGAGCTGTGCGGTGTAATTAGTGCTCCCTCCCGTCCCAATCCTGTTAGTCTGGAGTGCTGCAGTCTGCAAAAAATACTTAATTCTTGGAAACCAAATCAGGGGCTAGTAACGCCCTGGGATCGGTGGCTGGGGTTAAGAGTACAGCTCCTGCTTTAGGGCACAGAGGAGCCTTCTCTTAGTCTGTGTGCTGGTGTGCTCTTGCTCGGTGCTCCAGCAATTACCTTGGCTGTGCTGTCACCAGCTCAGGCTCGCCTGTCTGTGGCCTTAAGCAGTGTCTGCTCTGAGAGACAGAAATTCCCTACGCTCTCTAATACTTCAGTTGTTACTAGTAACTGTAAATTAGCTCCCTTCTGCCAAACTATCCTTTTTAATACTTTTTTTTTCTTTAAAGCATTTCAGATCCTTCTTCCAATTTCAATTATCCTAATTATATTCTCCCTAATCTGAGGTTTTTGCAGAGCTTTGTATTTTGCATGATAAAATTCTGGCTGTTTAACATGCTTGATTTCATTTGGTGCTTTTAGATAAGTAAAATATGGAAAAAGGAAATCAGGAATGAGGGGCTGGTTTCCAAAAACAGTGGTGGGAGGAGAGGAGCTGTGGGAAGGCCGATCAGACCGATCAGGTTTGCTTGTTTGTACAAAAACTGAAACCCTGGATATGTTTAAAAATGTCTCTCAAGATTCTGCTGTACAAAATTTGCCAAATCCTTGCCCCCGGTGTGTGCAGCCTCAGAATGAGAGAGGGATTTTAACACAGGTGCAGTTTCCCACACACTGAGGAGTCTCTTGCTTTCAGAAACCCAGATTTGCATTCAAACATTATTTTCTAATTGCTTCTTGTGGGAATCGAGGTAGCATATATACAGGTTAATGGTACACAGCAGCAGCAGGTAAGCTGGGTCTCCGTACCAGCAAAGGATATCGATGACATTTGTCTTTACGGTCCTTGCGCTGATAGTGTATGTTTTTGCTATATCAAAATCAGCATAGAGTTCCACAAAATGCTTGTGCTGTACGTCTGCCTGGCCTATCCTGCTTTGATGCAAGTGATTTTTCCAGTGGTGATTCAAGGTGCCTGGAAGTATTCCAGAAGTAATCCATGATACATAAATCTTCCGTGCTTGCATTTCAAATCTTCCGTGCTTGCATTTCTGGCCATTGTGTGCAAGTGGCTTTTGTGCACACTCAGCATTGCTATATTGACAGAAAGGTCCTTGGAATACCCCTGACAAGTCAGTCTTGATTAAATTTGACTAATTAAAGGAAGCTGCCTGTGGGAGGATTACTACAGACTCTCCAGTTTGGAAAGGATGTCGCATGGTAGATCTTACAAATGGTGAGTAATGTGAAAAGGGTGCATTTACTCATATTTCTAACAGTACAAGACATACAGTGTGTCCAGTGAGGTTATCAAGCAATATTTAAAGTAAAAATACTTTTTATATATTGTGTACAATTAAGCTATATAGGTCATTGCCACAGAATGCAAAGTGCTTTAAAAAAACATCGCAGAAGAACAGTTCATCAAGAACTACTGAAAACTGATTTGGCTGCAAAGTCTTGCACAGGAAGCTCCTGAATTGCAGGTTGATGGGAACTGGGAGAGTGTGCTGGGGAAGTCACGCCGCGTGCTTTATTCCTGTGTTCTTTCCCGAAGCATCTGCCACTGGCCGCTGTCAGGCAGAAGAATAGACAGACCTCCGATCTCATCTTTGATAGTTTGGCTGGCGTTCTTCTTACGATATGATCGGCAAAATCCTGACTAGTTCTATGGGGCCGGCACACATGAGGATGGGCTGGCCATGTACCTTCTCAACAACAAGGTACGCTAGGACACAGCACCACTTATGGCTTTGCACGTGCCCAACTGGCCTCTAACAGTTCAACTTCCCATTTTTACATTGTTCTTACTATCTGCCGCCTCTCAGGTAAGAGGACTCTTCTGTCAATAGCCTGTTTGTGCAGGTGAGGGATCGGCCTCGTGCACAGCCTGAGGAAGTGGCTTTCGCCACTATAGGGTTCACAGGATGACAGAGGAGTTGGGGTTGGAAGGCATCTCTGGAGGTGGTCCAGTCCAGCCCCCCTGCTCAAAGTAGGGTCCACCAGACAGGCTGCCCAGGACTGTGTCCAGTCGGGTTTTTAATATCTTCAAGGATAGAAGCTCCACAGCCTCTTGGGGCGACCTGCTCTGGTCCGCAAACACCTTCACAGCGAAACAAGTTCTCTCTTAAGTGGAATCACGAG
>NW_009218914.1:0-203 GCF_000690835.1 Fulmarus glacialis
GGAGGGGGAGTGATGGAGCGGCTTGGTGGACACTTGGTGGCTAGCTGGGAAAGCGAATGGCAATTTGTTATCTGAAAAGATGAAAACCAGTCTGTAAAAAGGGGAAAACATCCTGAGAAAGTAAGAATCGGTAATTGCCACTGACTGTTCTAACTGCAAGAACAGGAAAACGGTCTTGAAAAATAACAATTGGTCTGAAAGAA
>NW_009218915.1:0-42571 GCF_000690835.1 Fulmarus glacialis
ATCCCATCCCATCCCATCCCATCCCATGCGTGCAGGCTGCCCATGGCACAGGAACAGCGTGTCCTCAGCACGTGATGGTTATAGCTTTACTGAGGAGAAGTCCAGGAACCCCTCTGGCCTCCGTTTGCTTAATTTTCCCCCAGTTTTCATCAAAATCAGTGAGCACCTGTCCAAGGAGGCCTAGATGAGTCTTCGAAACATCATAATTTTAGGAATATTTCCCCCCCACCTTTGGATAGCAATATTTGATGAGTGCAAGAACAGTTTTGAGTTCATCAAAGTCACTTTTCTGCCGGAATTAGCTCTTTTTCAAAGCAGTAATAATAATTATTATTATAATTTCTCCTATATAATTTCCACCTTTGATAACTACAAACTGGTTGGAATGAGATTCCTTTAGCACAGCGAAATGAAAAGCAAAATTAACTGAGCCCTCCCCTCCGGGATCTTCTTTCCCCCTGCTCTGCCCAGCAGTGCTTCAGCATCAGAAATCTGAGGAGCTGTAGCTTCACTGAAATGAGTAAGAGGACTTTTTCTTTTTTACAGTTTTGCTTATGAGCTATCTAAGTTGTATTTATAATTTATTTTATTCCTGCTCTAAACATGGGCCAAAATGGAGGAATCACTTTTTGATTCTGCAATTTGTGCACAATTAATTTAGGGAGGTGACTCTTCCTGACACATTTTGATTTGCTGCTAGGAAACTCCAACTTAAGTATTTCAGTTTGAATCATTCTGACATTAAATCTTAAGTAGCTGGTGTGCCGTGGTGCATCACACTAATTGCTGTAGTCTGCACGGGGAGTTCATGTAGTTCCTGAGCACAGGTCTGTGCTTTGCCTCCTTGGCTGGCACACAAACCCCATAATAGCCTGCTCTTGCTCTGACAAAGCCAAATAGGGCATTAAAAGAGGTATAGGAGGGGAATATGATGTGGGAAATGGTGTTTTCAAGACTGGCATGCTTCTCCCTAGGAATTGCTGTTCAGACTGCTGAATTTCCCATCACACTTAGCTAAGTTTTGATCTGGCTGTTAGGAGACTGCTGTAACAGATATCTGGAAAGACAGGCCAAAAAACCTGGAATTCCTTTTTACCGCCTTACTTGCCATGTCATTCCCAAAGTCCTCCTAAGTTTTCCCCCTGGAAAAGGTGGGTGAGAGTCACTTTGAGGAGAGAAGTGATGATGATGGCGATGAAATGTAAGGTTGGATGAAATCAAGTAAATTATCCTGACGCAACACAACTTTCACTGAGCCAGTCTGGAGCTGGCGCGTGTCGGCATAGTTAAGCTGAAGGCAGAGGGAGCCTGAACAAGAAGGGGTGATAGCAGTGTAACAGGAAAAACACTCAGATCCAGGGTAACGACAGGGGCTGTCTGAGCAGGGAAAACTCGGTACTTCCAGAGATGTGTTTTATATTGCAAAAGTGGGATGGATTCCCATAGGTAACAGTGCAATAAAACCGAACCGGGATGAAAGGAATAGAGGCCAGCTGAAATGAGCATAATACGGATCTGTAGAAATGAGCCTACATATATATAATTTATAGGGAATAAATTCCTTTCTATATCTGCCTGGTTTCTGAATACTATTTTATAGAATTCTCTAGCAAGGATGTAATTCTCTTTTTTCTCCCCATTCTTTAGGATGTCCTAATTCTCGGGCTGGATTATTCCCTGCAAGTTATTTTTCAAAGAAGTTAGAAAATTTCTTTGGGGCCTTTTTAATAAAGTGCCACTGGCATTTCATAACTCACAGTGTTTCATAAGGTACGAAATGAAAGCATTTAAGAAATTCAAGATTAGTAAGGCCAGTAGGAAAGTGAAATTTTATTTTAAATCCATTTGTAAATCCTCCCTATTTATCATTTATTTCTGGCTTTGGCATGCGCTACGGTCAGTGTCCTGCTTTCTCCCGTTCACAGTGCCCCTTTTATGCAGCAGTGACAGGGCTCTGGTCCGCCTGGCTGGGTGGATAATGGCCATATTCACCGGTGCATTTTTCCAGCAGATCTGACAGCTAATCTAAAGAATGACGTTGCAGTAAGACACTTCAGATAAATGGAAAGAAAGAAAAAGAGAACGGGAAATCTCATCAAGCCCAGGGGAGCCTCCACTGCCTGGTTTTCTTCAGGAGGCACAGGGCAGATTGTGGCGTTAGTCATGAAGACCAGCACGCTGGGAAGGAGCAAACAAAGCCTTAATTTTATACGGTGCGTGATGCCTGGTTACACCAGGTTATTTTCTTTTTAATCGTTGTAGCTGCAAGGGTTGGAGATCCTGGTCTCAGTCATTGAGAGTTCAGTGGTTTGGAGGCAACTTATCTAAGAGATCCCGGTGCACGTGGGGTTGGGAAGGAGCATGGCCAAGGTGTAGCCGCATCCCCGGGAGACCCCTCTGAAATCACGGGGGATCTGCTTGGTGGGAGAGCTGTATGCCCACGTTTCACCCCCATGCTCAGTGCAAGACTGCCTGCCCGGATACGACCCATGTGGAGATTTAATAAGACAAAACAAAGCCTTCCCCAACACAGGAGGATGAGTGAAGAAGCTGCATGGAGCAGATGCGAATCACTCTGCTGAACTGATGGCTGGGAGGTGCTCAGCACCCTCAGCAGTGTAGGTGATAACCGATGTAATGTGCAGGCGTGATTCAACACTGGAGAGGAGTAAGATCTTACTATGGGCTCTCCACGACAGAAGGTGGTAGCTGCAGGTACCTGTCCATGTGCAGGCCTGATCTGCGAGATGCCAAATGCTTCATCTGAGTTATTGAGTCCACTCAGCCCCTGGATGCCTCCTTCACTCCTTCCTCACTCCCTCCTCTGCTGGGTGCACAGCGAGGAGCGGAGCTTCTGGAAGCACAAGTCAGAGGAATCAGTTATTTGAAGAGTATCTCAACGTGGCAGCTCCTGGTGCTTCCCAAGGTGAGAATGAACACATCTTCAGAGGGCGCAGAGGGAATTCATGATGTCAGCCCATAAATCTCCTGTCTCTTTTCCATCTTCTGTTGAACACAGAGAATCAGTTTTTGATAACATCTCCAAATTGCTGGGAGCAATTTTGCAGCTTATGTTAATTGCAATCTTCTGTTGAATGCCTCTGAGCTCTTAATAACTTTGTAATTAAAGTGCAATTAACAAATTAACTTGTATATATCAAATGGAATGCTAATGTTGTTGTTAATGAGGAGATAATTATCTGGTGTCATGGAGAGACTCATGGGGCATCTTCAAGATTCAGAACCCTTTTGGCTCATGTAGGTTAATGGAGTTTGCTGTGAATGAATGAATGAATGAATTGTCCTTCAATGACATGCAGTGGAGCAGTCGAAGATAGCCAGGTAACCAATGACTCCACAGCCAGAAAACAGAGGTTTCCTCATTCAGTCATTTTCTAGGCAGCTGGCCAGTGTTTTACAAAGGTTTTCTATAGCACAACTGGAACGCTCATTAAAATACACGGTCGGGCTTTGAGAGGGGCTTAACAGGTGATGAAACCACTCATCACCGTCCAGGCCTGGAGGCAACGTTCCCACTCCAAAAAAGTCCTCTGCAGCTTGTGCGTGTTTCACTCCGGCATCACTGGATGAGATGCAAACCCCAGGACACCTCTGCCTGCCCCATCTCTGCAGGACACAGGTCCCCTCTCCAGCTGCCGTCACGCTTTGTGGCTGTACCGTGGCAGTCTGGCAAAAATGTCCGTATTTGTTAAAATTGACTCCAGGAGTAAGTCTCAAATGGCAATTAGGTATGGGCTGTTCCCTCATACACCTGGGAAAGCGCAAACAAGCTTTGGCAGAAAAGGGTGTGAAGTCAGAGGAAGGACAGAAATGCTCCATTAGAGCCCCTGACTCACAAGTAAGAAATTTTGCCTGCTGTGGCGGTGGGTATCGGGTGAAGGGGAACTGTGGGGCGATAGCTGAGTGGGGTACAGCAGAAGTGAGTGGACAACGTGATAGGACCTGAAGTTGCCCTTATAGTGCGTGTTCCTGCCTGGGTGCAGCATGCTGCTTTTACAGCTTTTGATCTGTGATCTTAAATTTGCTATTAGTTGCTGAATCCTGAGGGTCAGACTCATCAGGTCCACCTTCTCCATGGCTCTGGGTGAGGATGGAGGTCCAGACTGCAGGATGTGGTGTGGGTGGCTCCTCACAGTCAGATGGTCCTAGAAGTACTGGCAAAGAGAAGTGAGGCCCTGTAACTGGTTTGCTGGCATTTCTGCATCTCCTTTTGGGTTACTTTCCATTCAGGCAGACCATTGATCTTCCTCAATCCTCCCTAGCCCTCGCGCAGCACCACCATTAGCTGCAAAATGCTCTGTTGAAGGCCTTTCTTGAAGAAAAAGCACCGAGTTCTCCTGGCCTCTGGTTTGCAGGCAGGAACTGGGACTCGAGGCAGTTGCCCGTAAAATAATGGGGTCCCAGTGATACAGCTTATCCTGGGGTGCTGCACGCAGTGCTGTGCTCGGCCGGCTCCGGGCTCGCTGCCCTGCTGACTTTCCCCGTTAGGACCCCACAGTGCATGTGGGGCTGCGGATGCTGAGCTGGGACGGGTGTGCTCTGCACTGGGGCGCAGTGAAATGCCCTCCCTGCAGTTCAGCTGCCCCAGGCTGGAGAGAACGGTCTGGTCTGGGAACGGGAGATCTCATTCTCGAGGAATTTGCTCCTGTTACTTGGCCTTAATTTTCCTTTGCTCAATTTCATCTTATTACCCACAGTTACACCCTGCCGGGCCATGTGGCAGCACTCTAACAGGTATTTAAAACATTACAGAGTGAGCCAATTGGTGCGTTTAAAATCCATTCCATACCATGACATAATATATTTTCAATATGCTCAAATTTGTCAAGATACATTGGGACTGAAAAGAGAGGCCAATTGCATGGGAATTTTCTTTTCGCTTGCGATCAGACGGATGCCGTGCCCCCAACCCTGCACTACCCGCATGTGTCCTGGGGCTGCAGGTCTGGCTGATCTCCTGCACACTCCGCCAGTGCCCATCGGTGCAGAGCCACGGCTCCAGGAGCTCCTCCGGCCATCACCCATCTCTGCCAAAACACGTGAAGCTGGGTCTGCAGCTACTGCAATCATTTGATTTCAGGATCTTATTTGCACAATTGCTGACGCTGGGATGTGTTGGGATAAACGCTTTCGATTTCATCCCAGGGTTAAGATTAAACATCATTTCTGCTTGATAGTGCTGCAAGTGCTGTCTTTTTCTATTTCCCATTTTCTTTTTCTATTTATTTATATGGCAACAACTCTCCGTTGGAACTATCAGGAGGAAAAACCACAGATGACAAATATAAGGAGAAATAGCCGGAGGAGGAGAGTAGCCAAAACTAGACCTTACCCCCACAAAGCTAGACAAGGACCTGCTGCCACATAAAGAGGGGGATGGAGGGTGTAGGTCAAACAGCTTTCCAGTTTCACTGCAGATCAGAAGTCCCTTCCCCATGCCTAAAATGATGTGATCTGACTGAGAAAACTCCTGCGGCTGTTGCTGCAGGCAGAAGGTCCAGGAGGGAAGTTGTGTCAGTGCAATGATGCTGCCCCCATAGTCATGCTCATAGGAGGGTAATTTTTAGACGTCTTTACACCAATTTTGTGTAAAAAACTGGGCCTGAATTCACACATCACCCAGGCAAATAAGCAATTGCTGGAGAAGAAAGAAACTGCTTGTGGTCTGAAGCCTCAGTTCAGTCTCAATGACTTTAAATTAATTATGTGCCCCATGCTTTCCTGAATAGTGATGCTTTCCTGAAACACGGCCTTAGGTCAGCCATAATATCCTGCAGATAAACACTTTCCCCCCTCCTTGGATCTACAAAGAGAGGTAGCTTTGGACTACATATTTACAGACAGACTCTGAGCTATAAATTGGACATTTCTGCCGCACGCATTCCCTTAAGGGCCAATAAGACTACACACATCAGCTAAATAATATTTTACTGGGATTTTCTTTAATGACTTCAAGAGTGCTTATTCTTTCCCTCAACCCGCATTGCATGAATAACGTAATTCTACAATTAATCCTGAATTACTCATACAGTGGACTCCATTTTCCTTTGCATTCAGGACAAGTTTTAAAAAGTTATTGCTTTTCCCCCTCCTCTTTTTTTAAAGACTTCTTTAATCAGACCAAATGGGGCTTAAAAGTACTGGAAATGTCTGGTTTTCTTTCATTCTCAGCCTGTTCAAAATCAAGCTAATGACAAAGGACAAGAAAAGTGCTTTGCATTCACAAGCTGAGAAAAGGGACGTGGGGGAGAGGGACTCCTTCGCACGTTGCTGATGCTCGCTTGTGGACAGGAGTTTCTGAGCAACTGTGTTGGATTGCTGTGGAGGGACAGAGGTGGTTTCTTTACATGTTAGACCTATGTTTTGTGATTGGTCTCCACAAGAGTGATCCTTTTAGGGTGAGTTTAAAATGTATTGAAAGCTGAGTGGATGCTTGAGGCAAGTCCTGAAAAGAGAATGAGATGGACTGGAGGAAATCCAGTGACCCCAGACATGGTTAATGGTAAGGACCCAAAACCAGCCAGGTGCTAACAAGTGCAAGCTCCCCCAAGACACTCAGCGTACACAAAGCCAGGCAGGGACAGCCCAAAGCTGGAGCTCCACCATTTCCAGATGTTTCTGGGGCTTTTTGGCCCCTCTCTGCAGTCTAGTATTAAATGTTTGATCTGCTAATTGCCAGCAAAGATGGGGAACACCTGAAATGTCCTAATATTGTCAGCTGCCAGCACGTCTTGCAGACAATTTTGCACTCTTTTCATCACAATACTAAGTGAAAACACCCGGCTGGGGGTAGGCTGCTGGGGAGCAGCTGCAGGCTATCTACCGCTGCCTGTGGTCACCTGTGGACCATGGAAACCTTGGTGAGGAGATCCTACTTTAGGGAGTCCTAGGGAGTGTTGTGGTTTGGCTGACAAGAATGGGATAGCAGTTGGTTAAACCTGCTAGAGAGGAGAGAATTTGATCCGTATTTCCTACTGAGTAAGGTAATTCCTTTGCTTTCATCTTTTTTTATGAGAATTTGAAGGATTCACCTTTAGCAGTAATTACTTGGTCCGTGAATCTACCTGGCAAGGGGGCTGATTATGAAATCAAGAGATAGATTTGGATGTCACTGTTGAGTTTGCTGAATACCTTTTTAAAGGCAAGAAGAGTAGATAGGGCAACAAAAAGCTGATGGACTAAAAAAATCAAAACGTTTTATTTTGAAAGTGATGAAAAAAGATTCTTTTTTTTTTATTTATGGGGTGCTGGGGAGGGGTGCCTGATGGACTAAAAAAATCAAAATGTTTTATTTTGAAAGTGATAAAAAAAGATTCTTTATTTTTATTTATGGGGTGCTGGGGAGGGGTGGGGGTGTCATTGAAACAATTTGATGCAAAATCTGTCATCCAGGTTTATACGCAGCTGCCCCAGGAGCTGTGCAATGGTGACTGCCTTTCCCCGCCTGGGCGATGGGATGAGGGTGCGCGCCCATGCACAGGGATGTTCACAGCATCCATGAAAGCAAGCCTGTGATCTCAGGAATGTGCTCAAAGACCATCCCACAGGGAGCGTCTGGGCTGGGAAGCTGGCAGTGCTCTCTCTCCACATCGACGCTTTGCTGGCTGACACCAGTTGTTCGCGCTACACTCCATATATCTGCATTAGCTCAAACCCACCCGCTGTAGAGCCAGCTAATCCTTTGGGAAGTGTGTAGGGCTAAACTCCTCCGTGGTGGGGTTTTTTTTTTTTCTGTTTAGTCTAGACTATTAGACTTAGTGGCGCGGCGACTTCATGGATTGGTGATAGATTTACTGGAGTTAGGATATGGCAAACAGTGGGTATTTATGCACGTGTGCTGACGCACCCACAGCCCCCGGTGAGCGTATTCCAGGCATGGCTGCTGAGCCCTGTACAAACTGCTGTCTTACCTTTATTGCTCCTCTCCCTGCAAAGACATGAAATGGCTTTTTTGGGAGGCTGAAGCACAGGACCTTTTTAGAGCAAATCTATTCTCCACCCTTTGGGAGCTGGTGAAAAGTGGGAGAAGCTTTCTGGGTGTTCTATCCATGGCCCCTGGGCTGTGCAGCAGTGGACTTGGAGAGGCCAAGGTCACCAACTAGTCCCTTCCCCAGCTAAAGTGCCTATCTTTCTGCCTTCTCCGGGAAATTGTTACTGCTCCTTACCTGAGTTGTGGGGTCTGGGTAGGGAGAGGCTCTGTTTCTCAGCTGACACACTGTAATGCAAAGAAATGGCACTCGCGCTGTTTTGGTTTTGGTTTCCATCCATGTCACCTGCTAAGACACTTAAAAGCCCAATTGCATTGCCATGGGCAAATGGGACGTATCCAGCTGTGTTCTCATTCCTCAGCAGAGAGTTGCAGGGAAGGCAATATTAGGTGACTTTCAGGTGACTCAAAAAGCAACCTCAGGCATCAGGCTCCAATTGAGGCATCTCAGGGAGGTCCCTAAATATTAAGGTGATGTGGGAACTCCAACTTGAACATCACTCTTGTAGCTTTTCTGAGCTACCCAGATCTTCTCTCCCTGATGGTTTTCCTTGCTCCTCACTTGGCACCTTGCACACAAGCTAGCCTAGACCGTAGCTGGGCTTTCCTGCGTGAGACAGATCTTCCCTTTCTCACGTGCCAGTGCCCAAGTCCCACATGTCTGTCCTGTGATATGTGCTTCATCCCCCGGGATCCAGGGTGCTTTGCGCAGAGCTGTACGTGTACATCAGCCCTCAGAGCCAGTCACGGTGCCATCGGGGTGACACTGCTGTCCCTCTACAGCCACAAGATGGATGCTCACCACCATATTTTGTGTTGACCTAGCTGTCTGGTCCGTTTGCCAGAATCAAATCACAATGAATAACATGGAGGTAAGAGATGATGTCTCTTATTACCAGGGTCCAAAAACTACCAGTGACCTGGGGGATAAAGTTTATAACTTATAACTCACTTATTTGAGCGTTTGCCTCTCTGTGGAAAAGCCAATATGTGTCCCCCCCCACCACCAATCCATTCATTTAATCACAGCATTGTTGGTTGAAATGCACATAAAGGGAATAAATTTATATCTTGACAAGAATAACACACAGCATCCGCTGATCTTCCTGAGCTACATCCAGGTTGCCCAGTGAGCATTTAGATGCACCAGTAATTATTCCTGCCTTGACTTAAAATAAATTTTTCTGTTTCCATAAATGACTTAGCAATGTAAACATCTCCCCTCCCTAAGGTATTAGGGTTTCTTGGTCTTTATTTTTTTTCCACATCCAGTCCCTTTTCTGCTGAGTTTCAGGTTTAGCACGTTATGTTCTGCAGCCACTTTGTTCTGCGCAGCCTTTGTTGTTCCCTGTTCTTCCTCCAGGCAATCCCCTGCTTTATTTACAGGGCATCTCCTGTACGTTACACACCCACGCTGCTTCCTGCATGCAGACACGCTCTACCGAGAGACCTTCTAAAGCACTGCAATTATTCTGTCATGCATAGCTCCCCTTTTGCCACCCTGGAGCTGTTACAGCCCCAACCAAAAAAAAAAAAAACAACCCAACAAAATCAATAGTAAGTAGAAAGGAAAAGTCCGGAGTGTATATATAAAAAGAAAAATATCACCATGGGAGATAAATGTGGAAACAAATATTCCTCCATTTTTCCCCTCTGTTGATGGGAGCAGGAGAGAAAAGGACTAATCCAGAAACATCCTGGCAAGAAAGGGTAGGCACAATCTATTTTCTAAGGCTCCTTTGTTGTCTTGAAGGTGCTCCTGATTTACCCCTATGTAAGTAAGAGGAGGATCAGGCCTTTTAGCTATTGTTTTCAGCCGGGTGGGAAGCCCTGGGAGGTGCCATGGGAAGGCCGGAACAAGGGTCTCTCCTTGTTGTACCCACTGGATCTACAGTCGTCTCATCCCAGGCTGCCTTTTGCTGTTCCGCATCCAGTACAAGCCATGCTCCTTTTACATCTCTGCACCAATGCAGATTCCAATGGCACTTTCCTGATTTATGGTAGTGCAAAAGGCTGGCTTGAATTTTTAAGCAAAGCCATGATGCAACCATGGCCTTAATCCTGCCTCCCGAGTTCCCTCACAAATCCACTGATATTTCTGAATGTATTTTGATTCAGACAATGCAAAAGGGGTTCAGGTTATTGCAGACACAAGCTGCCCCTTGCTTGATGGCTTTCTACCCATGCCAGGAATTTGGAGACCTTCTCACACATCAGTTACGATATAGTTTCCTATTACCCAAGGAAAACCCCAACCTGTGCTCCCACCTGGGATCAAGCAGATGAAGCAGTTAGCGTGGATGTGCTCCAGTGCTGCACCCAGACCCACTCCCTGAGTTTCGACCTGTGATGCTCTTCTCTGCCAAACCTGCTGCAGGTGCCCAGAAAGCACCAAGAGCAGCCACCCAGGGTGCATCCCACCCAGCGACATCAGGGGTGGTGAGGTGGGAATGGTCCAGAGGTGGGACTTGCTGGGGCAGACTGGACTGGATGCCCACAACTCTTGAAAAGCAACTGGCAGCCTTGAAGCAAGAATGCAGCCAGGTACCTGCAGAAGCCACCTCTCAGCAGCCTGGAAAACATATGGTTGATCCTCTGGTTGAATTGCTGAGTTTTTTCATCTTGCCTTGAAAGCCACTAAATCTTGGTTGCACTCAGTCCTTCTAGCACTTCCCTCTATGTGGACAAACTTTGGTATAGGAATGGCAACAGTGAGTAGAAATAAGTGGCAAAAATTAGTCCCTTCATAGTGGATGCATACTTCTTTGTTTTTAAAGGAACCTCAAAATTAGGTCTTTGCAAACATGTTCAGCCGCGTCCTAATTTAAGCAAGGTCCTATCAAACCCTCTGATTTTAGCAAAGACCCTAGGGAAAGCTGTGACTTGCCCTGTTAGGTGCTGGGCTCCTTGAACAGCAGCTCTCTTGGTTGCTTGTCCAAGTTCACCCATCTCACACACATCAATGTGTTGAGAGTCCTGTATCACTATTAAATCATAATCGTAGTTTAGGATAAGGAACACTTTAGGCATCACCAGGCCAGCTGGGATTAGATAAACACCATCCTTTTGTGCCTATTCCAGTTCATGAGGGCAGGTAGCCCTTGCAGGCTGTCTCCTACATATAGGCTCTGTGCAGGTTTTTAGAACCAGCTCTTTGTCCTCCAGCAAAAGCAGCACCCAGACCCCCCGGTTCCCTCCCCAGCACCTTAGCAGCAGGTTCATATCGCATCTCTCCTGAAGTTGCTGACTCCCCATCCCCCTTTTCCCTCCCCCCACCTCCAGTTCTTACATCCCGAGTTCATCAGTTTAAATCGCATCTTGGTGTAAATTGATTTCATTCCAGCCTCTGCTTCCACCTCTGCCTTGCCTTTAAATTGTATCTAGTCTTAAATCAATCTTATTCCAGCCCTCAGCTGCTGTGCTCTTAATTCTTCCACTTCAATTGCAGCTGTTCTTAAAGGGCCTGGCTCAGAGATATGTTTTTCTCTCTCAGTCTCTGCTGCCTTCTTGTTTCATTTAAATCACCTCCAATATTAAGCAGGGACATCTTCCCCCTCCTCCCAGCTCTCACATACTCCCTGTTTAGCCGGTTAATATTTCCCCTTTGCAGCTCATCTGGTTTTATACCAATTGGATTTTTTTTCATCTCCGTAATAGTCTAAATTATTCTTTACTTTATGGCCTCTTCTGAACTTCCTTCTTCTTCCTCCATATTTCAGTCCATGGTGGCAGTAGTAAGCAATGATTTCAGAAATATGATGTGACAGTTGCTGATTCTCAGTTTGCAGGGCAGGAGGTCAACCCCTGTCTGTCCCAGCAGAGCTGATGGGGGTAAAGAAATGCTCTGGGACTGCGGGAGAGGAGAGAGGAAGAACCTCTTCCTATGTGCTCAGTCTCATTATAAAGTGATTTAAGTAGCTGCAAAGAGATTTGGGAGGCCAATGATGCAAATAGATGCCTTTTGCAATTTGCAAGAGTCTGACTTGAAAATGGCTTTCAGGTTTTTAACAGCTGTCTCACCAAAGCTGACGATGAAGGGACCGAGCATTGCTGATGTGCAGAGAGCTGGAAGCAAAAGGGTACCAAAATCCTGTTGGTTTTTCAGTGAGGCCTGAGATGAGAGAAAAGCCGTGTGTTTTAAAGCAGGTCTCTGCAGCCTACTGAGCAGGAAGCATCCATGGATACTAGAGATGGCAATGTGCCCAAATCCCATAGTCTTTCAGTAGTAATCAGGTGTCTACATGGCACAGTTGCCTCTGGAAACCTCCTTCCAGTTGTCTTTGTTTTGAAATGACATTCAGGAACCTAAAGTTGCCCAAGGAGCTTCCTTAAAACTGCCAAAGACCTAAATTAGAGTGGGATCAGTATTTGTCAACAGCCCTGACAGACCCTGGCTTCATTTGTGCATGGGTGTATACAGATATATATTTTAGGAAGCAAGGAAGTAAAATACCCCTTTGTTCTTCTCTATTCAATGTCCGTGAAGGTAGCATCTGGACACAGCCATTCTCCAGGTTCCCGGGGCAGGGCCTGTTCGCTAACGTTGCAGGGTGTGAATGGGCTGGTCTCCACCACCAGAGTCATCCTTGAACATCGTCACCAGTGCAGCTATGAGCTAGAGAGGGGTCACCATTCACCCCATGCATGGAGATGGCTCCTGGTAATGGCATTCAACAGCTCATGGTCCAAGGCTTTGAAAGGTGACCTGGAGGGTCAAAGGTTTGGTGTTCCATGTCCTGGAGGAGACGTTGACCCTTCTGGATAACATAATTTATTCTTTTTGCTTAAGAGCCCATTGAGTTTTGAGGCTGTCCCTTCCATTGGCTGTGGTAACTGAGTGGTGCCCTGAGCCATTACTGTCCTCTGACCCTTCCACCACAGCATAGAAGACACAAGCAATGTGATGGCCTCATTTGCTGCCCATGGAAGAAAGCTGCCAGTCTGAGTGTAATGGATGGAGTTTAGAAGTGGAAGCATCGTGAATCAGATCTGTTTAGGGAAGCCGTTTGGGTGATCTGAGAAGTTATGCCCTGATTCATGTGTTGGTTGTAAAGTTCCTGAAACTTTTTTTATGATGGAAAGTTCTGATTAAGAAACTAAGTTTTTTCCTGGAAATTGACTGGGGCTTAGGCTTTTGGCTTCCCCCCCTTCTCCCTCCCCCTCTTGTAAAAGATGACTGGAAGCAGAACAGCTAATAAGCAAAATAAGTGTTTACCTGAAATATTTTAGACCTAGTTTTCAGTAAATTTGGGCCAACGTTTTTGTCTTGGTTTTGACTGTCAAAAATGAAAACACATCTTTTATGATAGGTCAGATCTTTTAATTCTGAAGGATGTCTCTGTTCCTGCCAGCTCTAAGTAGCAGTGCTGTCCAGCGGGACATGTGCACGAGAGCGCTGCAGATGGATGGCACAGTGAAGCTAACACAGGGCAATTGTGGCAAACCAGTCCAGCTTCTTCATTATCATTATCATTATGTTGCAATTAATTTTGGCTTTTCTTGGTAGATCCCATTTGTTAGTCGCTTTTTTAGCAGGAATAATATAGCTTTGATGCTACCAGGGACTTCTGAAGAACATGGACTATATTCCAGGTCCTCAAGGGTCTGTGTAGGTATCCTGGGCTTTATGGCTGTCAGAAGAACTCGTAGAGCCTCTGGATAGTTCAGTCAGTGCAAACTCACTTTGGAAAGGAAAGAGTCCAAAGATGCAGGAAAAGGAAGGGCCAAACTTAGTCTTTCCAGCTTCAAGCTTCAGACGGTTCATGCAAAACCGGGTTAATGTGGACTGTTGCCTTGGGACCTTGTGTCAATCCCTCAACGTCTCCAGAAAAATTCTCATTTCCTCCAGTGTGCTTTGGATCAGGTGCTCGCTGACCCACCCAGAGGAGCTGCAGAACTCAGATGCTCCAGGGTGAATGCAATTGGTTAGGATGTCTCTGCTCCCTGGGCTTTCTCCCTTAGGAAGGTAAAAGGTGCAGTTGCTGTGTTAATGAGCAGAGCTGGTCAATTTTTTGGCATGAACAAGACAATTAGAGTAGTCTGTGGCAGATCAGCAGTAAGTATTCCCAGACTCACAGAGGTGCTCTAATTGAATCTTCACTGAGTTCCTACATCCCAAAGGACCTGGACATGGTAATGCTGCATAGTGGGTCCGTCCCTAAAACATATAATTATTTAATAGAAAAATAATGCCCATCAGACATCTGGTGGAGATGTTTTGGCCTCTTTATCTATGCCTAAAATCAATGTATGCATGATGATGTTGATGGATTCAGAAGCCAGAAAGACCTGATGGTAAATGCCTTTCATTTCTGCTAATAAAATCCCACCCTGGTAATTAAGGTTACCAGATAAGTACGTAGCATTGCTCTGTAGTGATTTATACTGTACACACTGATTTACACCAGCTGAAGGTTGGTCCCAGTTTGGGGTTTTTTTGGACTCATTGATTCATAAATGTTGTAGATACCCAGCAGTGACTGGAGAAAGAAACACTTGACTTCCTAACTTGGCCAACATGTCGCTGGTGCAGTGAGACAGCCTGGCTGGTCCTGGCCGTGAGCAAGGCTGTGTCTTGAGCTAGAAGTGCTGCTGTGGGTCATGCAGAAAGGTGACGTCACTGTCTGTGTAGGAGAAGGTTAGATATTGATTGCTGTATCCATCAAACTATAACGTCACCGGAGATGTTTGACCATTCCCAGAAATACATAACACCTGGTGCAAACCTCCCAAGGCTGTCCTCTTTGGAAGGGCAGCATTCGTCCTATTGGTATCCTCAGTATCACTGTGGTTGTTGTCCCCTGTTGAGTGGCATCATGCACCTTAGAGCTAAAAGCAGAAATTAAAGATGTTGGGAAGATGTGCTGTTACAGCTCAGATCTTCCGTGGCTTGGTACCAGGAGGCTGGTAACGTGCACACACAGTAAGGTGCATTGGTATCTCCAGTCCTCCATCTGAAAGTTGTGTTGTTCTGGGAGGTAATTTTTATCATTTGTAGTTTATGGCTAGAGTGTGATTCTTTTCTTAGACTTGAGCCACAGGAGGCTGGGGAGAGTGTTCCTGCCTGCTGCCCCACCTCGGGCTGCTCACGGCAGACAGGGACATCATCATCCCTGGCAGGGAGCATGTGGCTATCTTGGGGACTCCCCAGGGTCTGAGCTCTGACTGAGAGGTGCTGGACTGGGACTTACCCTGCTTTCCCCCTTTCAGGTAATTTGGTCCATGGGGAAAAACAAGAGCCAAGTACAAAAAACTTGTAGCCAACCTGGCCAAGGATTAGGATCAAATGAACATTATAGAGTGTAAGAACCGCAATTCTCATAATTCTTGGTTTGCATTTTGAACAAGCATGTCCCAGTGAATCGCTTAACCCAGAAAGAATTGACACTTCTAAAGAGGGGTAAAGCAGGAGGGAGGAACACATGAGACGAGGTAGGTGGGATTTTAGTGAACGAAAACGCAGCCCAAAGGCAGGCTTTGAGCCAGTCACCCAAGCTGTCGGGCCAAGCTGCGAAACCAAAACAAAGCAACAAAGGAGAATTCAAAGTTCAGAGAAGCAAGTTATAGCAAATAGGTTATTGTCATAGGCATTTTTGTTGGGATTTACACATGTGGTTAGCATCAGCTGGCTAGACAGCCTCATACCACACAGTGCTCTCTCACTCAGGCTTTGATCTTGCAGTCAGCTGCATGCACCACCACCAGCCCCATGGGCCCTCCTGCTGCAGTGAGGGATGAGCCCTGTGCTGGGACCGGGGATGCCAGGTCCAGCAAAGACCTAGCAATTAATTGCAGGGCTGAAGATCTGGGCATAAATCTTCAGAAATTAGTCACGCGTAAGAAGGAGTCACTGAGGACTTTCTATTGTCTAAATGTTCTTCAGCTTTCTATGAGTTATTTTTCTTCTCTGGAAACTTCAGGAAACCTGCTCCGTTAGAGGTTGTCTGCACTCAATTTTCTTCTCTGTTGGGGTAGGACATTATGGTATATCAGCTCCCACGGTGTTAATGTAGGTGTGAACCAGGAGTCCAACGTACAGGATGCTTTTCTCCTCCAGTACCTAATACGGAGTAGCTGGGAATGGGAGAAGCTGCAAAAGGAGCTTGTACCCCTCATAGTGGGGTACCCACAAAGCTTGTACCCATCATACCTCTGCCATACCAGGCTGGAGGTGGTTTCCCTTTCCTCTCTCTGTTCATGGCCCATCAGGACCAGGCATCTCCTATAATCCTCTTCCCCGAACCCTCCACCTCAGGCTCAGAGAAGTGATTTCTCCACCCTCTGTCCTGCCCTGCAGGGGATGGGAGTAGAAAAAACCATGGAAGGAATGAGAGGGAACGTTGTGTGAGCATGGGAAGTGGTGCCAATTAAGGCATTCAATGTCCATATATTCAATAAGTGTCATTAGCTGTGGCTGGACAAGGCTGCAAAATTTGTCTTGCGCTGATTGATTTTTGCTGCTTTGCTGAAAATCTAACGGGATCCTTGCCCAAGGAGTTGGACAGCCCTGATCTAGAGTCTGCCCTGTTGGATAGAAGCCCTTTCTGTTTGGTTTCCAGCAAGTTTTTCTGTATCCTAGCCAAATCCTGGGTCTTAGGTTGAAAAAGACAATAAAATACAAGTCTTCTGCATCCCTTGTGTCTTCGATGCAGGCAGACTGATCTGCTACACTACCCTTCATGTGTGTTTTGGTTTTTCTTTTTTTTTGGGCAGGGGCTGGGGGTTGGAGGGGAGCATGGCAGCACCCCAGGGATTTCAGACAGAAAGCACTATCCTTTCCCCAAGGATTTTTGGAAGCCGTTGGCAATGGTAATCTGCCTTCTAACGTATGTCAGAGAGGTGGGACACCCAAAGATGGGGAATTTTTCTCTTGTGTGAGAATAAGTAGGTAGACAGAAAAGAGCCACTAGCAATGGCCCTACCAGAAGAAAGCCAGCAGAGCTTTGTTAGACACCGGAATCAGCCTTTATTAGACACCAGAAACTTCACAGGGAAACTTGTCCTTGGGGACACAAGTCAGGTTTAACTGGTTTCTCCACTTGGGGAGCTGTTCCTTCATATCACATACATAATTACATTTACTCTGACAGGGAAAAATGTCTCTGAGATGAATTATTCTGTTGCAGCAATGCTCAGAGCTGTTGTTACCCTGAACCCAGACCATTTTTCAGTCAATCTCCCACTCAATGGGAACGGTTTCCCTAGCACAGGACAAACTGCACTTCAAGGGCAGCCCTGGGCCTCGGAGAAAGGACTTGCCCAGAAATTTGGAGAAGTACTGGGCCTTTGCAGGTTGGAGAGGGATCATCCGGGTTGCACACAGTGAGGTGCTCTGGAAGCCTGTCTTGTAGCTGTGCCTCGGTTTCTCCATCCTGACGATGTGTGAAAAGCAGATTAGCTTGTGTTGCTGCATTACAGACACATCCGTGTTCAGACAGTCCACAGAAAGCATATGGAAGCCCTGGCTCAGGTTTAGGTCCCTGCTGACATCTGAAAAGGCAGATTGCTGTGTGCTTGGGTATTTGTTGGGTGCCACAGCTGTGCAGCCAGCCGTGCTCCTCTGCAGAGCAACCCCAAAACTCCCAGCAGCCTCCTGCCTGCAGCCCCCGTGCCGTGGAGTGCCAGCGTTATTCTTGTCTTTGCGATGGATGGATGCGGTATTTGATGTTCGGATAACCCCCTCCAAACACCATTTCCTTGCTCTCCTGGATGCTGCTTTATTTTTTCCAGCACGAAAGGTGATCAGATAGAGAATGTGAATGTTGTGCTGGGCAAGGGGAGATGATGAATGGGACGTGTAGTTGAAGGGTAGTCAGACCTTGACCTTTTTATGGAGCAGCAACTGCTTTTTCCCTTTTTCTTGAGTTTCTGCTGGGATACATAGGAATGCCTTGGTCTTGTGGTGCAGTGAGATCTGACTGCTGGAATAAATGATGGATAGAAAAGTGATGGTGGAGGGGTGGCACGGTCTTACCCAGCTTGATTCTTGTATCTCTGAGACCTAGCTGGGTTTTCCTTCAGCCTTGCAGATGCAGCTATGAAAGCAATGTGACTACTTCTGTATTGCGGTGAAATAAGGGTAACGATAAATGCTATCCCTGCCGAAATTCTTAGAAAATTTACCAGTGACTGCATAGGGGCCAAGATGTTAAATGAAATGCCTCCCTGAATAGCTACGTCTGCCGCTCTGCACCACATTCAGTCGATGCAGTAATTATTGAGTGAGACTAAAAATTGCAGAAAGGGGTAATGTAATCTTGTGCTGTTTTTTGGTGTGTTTTTGTTTTTTTTTTTTTCCCAGCATTTAACGTATGTCTGTTTTCTATGGCTGTTTGGTTATCCATAGGGATAGGGCAGGGGGTGGATTAGCATTGATATAAGGGGTTGTTTCCTACGTTCTGGGTAATGCCTGTTTATGTAGATAGGGTTTTTGCTGTGAAATGCCTGTTCTGTACAGTAATCCTTCTAAAGCAAGGCCCTTTTAGAGGTACAGTATGGAGAAAAGGATTGTACATAGCAAATGATATCATGGTTACCAGCCACACAGCTAAATTACTGAGTTTTGTCCTGTTGGTGCAGGCAGGCTGTCTGAAAATGTGTTTGAAGGCAGCCTGGTTCTGATTTATAATCAGGCTTCCTAGAGAACAAATAAAAGCTAAATGGGAATGATGGAAATTACTCAATGGAGAATCCAAGCTGGATAATCGGCTTTCACACTCCCTCTCCACCACCCTCAAAGCCATACTCACTAACATCTTTCAATGACTTCAGGGCTGAACAACATTGTCCCACTGGTTCTTTTTATACAAATAATTACCCATGACCCATCTAGACCTGCATGAATCCAGGGATACCAGAGCTTTTTGCAAATATTGATGAATGAAGTGCAGTTGTTCCCCGATCCCCGAGCAGTGGGTAGCCATTCCACCAATTCCATGGTCATTCCTTGTTGTTGTTAGGGTTGGATGGGAGATGGCTTTTTCCCCCCAGACACAAGAATTTCCAGGAGTTTGAAAAAGACTCCAATTCCAAATGGCCACATAAAAGTCAGATCCTGAAACATGAAAAATAACTAATGAAAATAAACTTTCTAAATCTATTTTTTTCATAGCTGTTTGCTGTAGAAATGCCTGAGATGTTGTAGAAATGCCAGAGATGCCCGAGATGCACAAAGCTGTGTTGAGTGAAGCACCCTGCAACTTGAAAATGTCAAAACAATCCTTTTCTTAAATGTTGCCTGGCTTGTTGCTGCTGGCCCAGTCTAGAAAATTTGCACTTTTGACGAATGAGCATTTTGGGGATGGGAGAAAGGTGCAACTCAAGTCATCAGAAGGTGTTTGGTCAGCTCTAGTTTGCTCTATCAGAGCTGTTGGTTTTGCAGAACAGCAAAGTGACAGAGAGACATCCCAGCTCCTCCTGCTCTGAAAAACAAGCAGAGCAACAATCCTGGCCTGTATTTTCTGCCTCCTCAGGTAAAATATGTCTTTGCTGTTGAAGGTGCGATTGGCCAAAGTACACACTGCTGACCTGATTATTTACCTGCCGTGGGAGCAACGTCAGGCCAATACCGACAGCTGGAGAATCCCACGTGCTGGCAGCGGCTGGGCTGCTGGGGTTATACCTGGACACAGAAAATGGTAAATGCGTGCCGGTGTAGGGTTGCTGTGTCCTCGTCCAGCACGGTCCCTGTGTCATGTGGGAGCATGTTGTTATTTAATTATGCGGCGCTTCTTGACAGAAGAGTAAAACTGGTTGTTTTTCTTTGTAGCTCTGTAACTGTACGTAATTGGGAGGGTGCTGAGAGCATGTACGTGGGTGCTTTAGCTGTATTCTGAATCTTTGGTAGATTAACTACCAGCTCAGCCTCCTAGTACAAATTTAGCTCCTTTTGTCCCCATCTGCACCTACCCTCCAGGTCGGAGGCAGCCTAGAGCCCGCGCTGAAGAAGCTCTTGCCCAGGAGCTACGTGTGTTTCAGAGGAAAGAACAGCGGCTGTAACTTTTTCTGGAGGAAAGAGGAATGTCCTTTGCTCCTAAGATAAATCCACGCCTTTTCATGCTGGGCATCCAGAGTAGAAGTCCAGAAGCCTGCAGGTGATGCTCAAGCCCATCGGTAGGGACTGCGCAGCCTGAGGAGGAGGAAGACTGAGGCCCACAACCACCTCCTCACCAATGGGAGTCCTTTACTACCCCATCTCTCATTCCACATCCCTTTGACCCCAGTGTGGTTACAGGACAAAGGACCTTTCTTCAACATCTGGGAGCAATTAGAGAAATATCCGTACCTTTCCCCATGTCAATAAATGCACTGGGGAAAAGGGGCAGTAAGGAATGGAGCAAGGAAAGGTAGACCACAGGTGAGGACTCCACCTGCCAGCAAACGCACAACAGATAATGCTAAATAAAACTATTTTATAATATGACATAACATATTTGATCCAAAGTCACAGTACTCCTGCTTTTCAGCCAGCTGTTTCTCTTGCAATTATTTTTCTATGTCAATGACTTTTTGGTCATGGGGTTGAGCCACCTCTCCCATGCACGTGCCAAGCTCACATTAACTCTCCAGGAAGTTGTGCATGTGCATCGAGAGGAGAACAGATCCCCTTTTTATTTCCAGGAAGGGTTTGCGTGTGATTTATGAGCCTGGAGAAGGAGCATGGAATACCACAGTGCCAAATTAAGGCACGCCCAGCAAACGAAAGGACAAGGTGAAATCCAGGAGCCTTCAGAATTAATTACTGGAACAACAGAGCTGACGTGAAGTGATGTGAGCTCACGGTAGCTGCTCCAGCCAGCTTCAGGTGCAAAGGTATATTTGTTCATGGCTCAGGGTTTTCGTCTCAGTGCTGACAGGGTGATAATTCAGTCCTATAAAGCAGCAAATTATCACTGCCTTCTTAGCATTAATTTCCCTCCACAACAGACACCATAAAAAAATGAATGCTTTCTCCTCAAGGCCTTGGTGCGGAGAATTTCCCGTGGCAGGCCATGAGTTACAACTCTATCTCCAAAGACATCCTGTAAATAACGTGTCAGGCTCTTAATTCATTAAATAAATCTAGTAGCTTACCCAATCCATAACACACAGTATCTTCAATGCTCTTTCTAAAAAGGGTGTCAGTGCTTTCCTCTCTTTTGAGGCATATGCTGAGTGCATCGCATAGGCTCAGATATAATTATCCGTACCTTCCCCACCTATATAAAGCAAAGCGTGTGTGTGCAAGTGTCTGAAGCACACACAGGGCTGTGGGGAGGGTGCTGGAGTATATGTGGGCCAGACCTGATATTTTCTGTCACTCCAGGAGAGCCCCTGTCCCCACAGCTCCATTAATAGGTACAATTTCTCACGCCGACTGGTTGCCTGAGGGCCTGTCACTAAATGCACAGATCAAACCGGAGAGGATCGTACGCCAACACGCGCCCTCTGATGCCTTAGGAAGCCCAGATGACTCGCTTCAAGCTTGTTCCTTTTGGAGAGAGAGCGAGGGCATCACCAAGTATTGCTGTATCTGTCCCTCTTTCTATTTGGGAACCTTCATACTTCAAACTATGTCTGCTGTACGTGGGTATTTTTGTGCATGTGAGGTTTTCCCTCTCTTGCACTGTGCAATAATTCATGCTTGCCCAAAGCCATCATGAAACCCATCCACCGGCGTGCTGGAGCAAGGGGGATGCTTGGGCTGGGCATCGTTTCGTCCTGGCTTTGGAGGGAGCTTGCTCCTATCTCAGAGCTGAGGTTGGGGCAAGGGCAGATTCGAGGTTGGTGCCGTGGTTCTTGGGGCTGGGTGTCTCCATGGGGCTTGGTTTCTGCCTTGACTCCAGCTGTTCTGTTTTATGGAGATGCCTTCAGTTGAAGGTGTTTGGGAAGTTCGTCCCTCTGCTCTGAGGCTGCTTGAGGTTTTTTGTGTGCCCTTGAAAGAGAAATACCCTGAAGCCACAAGAGGTCTCGTCCTCCAGCTGTGTGGGGACACTGTAAGGTGGCAACGAGTTTGTGTGCGCGTGAGAGAGGGTTTTGAAAATTTATTCTACAAGAAAATGCTGAACTGCTAGTGAATATAATAATTAATCCTGAAAGATCTGCTGGAGCCATGTGGTGTGTTTGCTTCTGCTCTAATTCATGCCGAAAGGGGGAAATTTTGCAAGGGTTGTTTTCATTTCTAGCAAGATAATATCCCCACTTTGTCTTTTCCTTTTTGATTAATGTAAAAGAGCAAAAGAAAATTAACTTGCTACTGGACTAATTTAGTGGATGTTTCACCATGGAGCACATTTTGATTGCTGAGTATTACCCTGCTGTATGAGAGACCGACAGGGGACATTGCAGGGTTTCCTGATTTACTGTTATTTTGGGCATTGCCAGTTTGATAGGACCTCCAGTTTTTTGGGTTTTGTTGGTTTGGTTTTTTTGTTTGTTTGTTTGGTTTTTTTTAAGAGGCTGGGGGGAAGGGAAGGAAAGAAAAGGCCTCAGTCAGAAAGAGGCTTTGTATTCCTGGTTTTCCTGGTCTGGATTCAAGTGACATTTTCTGCTGAATCCATTACCATTAGTCCATACAAGTGACATGCCAGATCCCTTTGTCCTTCAAAGGCTGGAGCAGCTCTCCCCTTTCGCATGGGGAGAGGTGCCACAGTGCCGAGCCAAGCCGCATCCCATCTCAGATAAACTTTGTAATTAGCTTCCCTAATAAAGCACTTAATCTGAATACATGTTTTTACTAATTGCAACAGGAAGTTTTGTCAGAGCATCTTACCTACTGCTGCGCCTGGAGCTCCCCACCAGCCCTGGGAACCAATACCCACATCCCAACCGGAGCCCCGGGCTTCAATTAGCCCCGGCAATTCAGAACGAAAACAATTCTCCATTTTCTCATTAAAAGATGAAAGACGAGAGCCTTCATTCCCCCCCGCCCCAATTTTTTTTTTTAAACGCCGAGTGATAATTTTGCACTGCGAAGAAGCTGCTCCTCTTTCATGGCCCCTGATTAGGAAAGACAATGGGATTAGTTCAAACCGAGTTGAGAGGCCTTGGTGACTCTTTTGCTGGCTAAATTGTGGATGAGGGTGGATAATGGGAGATTGATTAGGGTTAATAGACTTATTTTTACAGGTCACGCCGCACAGCACTCTGGGTTGTGGTGCTCCAACACATATTATTGCAAGCCATAAATCAAGTGGCTTGGAGGGACTTCAGGGCTCCCTCTCTCCGAATTGTTGGTGAACAATTGACTTTTGTCTCCCTGTTGCTAGTGCTACTGCTTCTGCCCCCCCCGTCTTTTGGCAGGGCCTGATCCTGGGGGGGGGGGAGCTCAGCACCTCCTCCCCAACGGCCAAGCACCTTGCAGAGCTGCGGAGAGGAGCCTGGTGCTTGGCCATGCTAAGCACCCCGCAGGATCCGGCCCCAAAAGGGCTCGATTTGGACAGATGGAGTAGCGGGGGGTAGGGAAGAGGGGCTGAGCTTTTTAAAGTGCATTTTGTGAGTTTTATGCTTGGGGATGAATGGGAACCTTAAAACCAGCTCTGTGGGACTCCCAGGTTTGTTTTCTCTCATTTCTAAGGTTACTGAGCGTCTTCCAGCAGCTGGAACAACTGCGTGGAGCTGTCGGACCTGCTTGTGCTCCATCAAAACGCCTCCAAGCCGGGAGGTTTCCAAAGCGGCGGAGGGGGAAGGAGCAGTGAGGGGGGCAACAAATTCCCACAAGGTTTTCAGGCTGTTTTGGCTCCAGCGTCTAAACGTGACCAGAGACAGCACATGAAGAGTCAATGCTGCTTGTAACCCAATGGGAGCTCCGCTTAAATTTCAATGCCAGGTCAATGTTAAGCAGGGTTATTTGTATATATTGGATATTGCACATGTATAGTTTTCATTTAGAGAACCCCAAAGGAATGTTTTCTAACAGGTGGAGAAGGTAGGGAAAAGCTTATTCTGTGAAATGCATAGCAGGGTTTCTTTCAAGCAGGGTAAGACTCTGGTCTGCCTTATACCGGGAGAAATCTCTGCTGCCTTGCTGGAGCTTTATGCTTTTGCAAAAAGTGAGCTATTCTGGTTTTATATCGTTGTACCTTGATCCCAAATGGGAGATCTCATTTTCTGCAATGGGCACTAGCTCAAAGTACATTATATTATTCCACTGCAATTCATGCTACAACAAACTGCAATAAAAATCCCCTCCGACAGCATGCCACGGTGTTACAAGTGATTGCTGCCATAAGCCATATCATTAAGTGCCAGGACTGTGGTAAGTACTAGAGCTAGCTGGAGATTTTTTCCACTGGAATAATTATCTGAAGTGTCCTGTTTGCAAAATCAAAATTTTCCATGGGGAAATGCACAGATTTGCTATTTTCCTCTCTCTCTGCCTTTCACTGCTTCCCACACAGACACTGTCACATCAGAAATTTCCAATTATTGTTTTCCTGAGAAAAGAGATGGGTGTTACTGGACTTCAGCAAACCCTGCACCTATGCATGGAAATGCCAATACAGCATGACTCTTCACAGTCTCTCGCAGCACCTAATGCCCCAAGATGCTCATGCAGGAGGACTGCATTCTGAGTTTGGCATTACGCTTGATGCATGGAAATATTATGTTGATGGAGGGTGTGTAAAATCCATCTATGTTGTATTATGCTTTACTTCTGATACTCTCAGCCTTTTAAAAAAAGGTCATACACTTCAATAAGTGTTTGCTGGTGGACTTCTTTGGGCCAGCTTTGAAAGGAATGGGTGGGGATTCTGAATGGGTTTAAAATGCCTGCTTTGTACTCAAGTGGATTACCTGTGTTAGAATTTAATTTAAATGTATTGATCCCTACTTAAGGAGATATCCAAATTACTCATACGTGGTGGTCTGCCTGGGGATCAGCCAGCGTTAGGTTAAACCGCAAACATTTATGCTGAAGGACCGTGTTGTATTCTGATCAGCTTGTACAGCGTGTCAGCTTTAACGGTTGTTTAACCATGTTTTTAACGGTTGGACTCGATGATCTTAAGGGTCTTTTCCAACCTAAATGATTCTATGATTCTATGCTGCAGGCAATGCCCTTTTACTTCAGACAGGCACCGATGCCCCCACGCACTGTCGGCGGAGGACACACCAGTGCGGTTACTGGTAATGGTCACAGCTCTGTGGCCCCTGGAGCACACACAAACCAGAAAATCCCGTGGTGGTCCAGCCCGGTCTGACAACAAGATGCCCTCGTTCAGACTGGCAGACAACAAAAGCGTATGGACTTTTCCAGAGAAAACGCTGACATGATCTCTAGGTATTTCTGGCTAGAGATTAAATAGAGCAAAGAGTTTTAACTCCTTAGCATTTCTAAAGGGCTGACTGCTGCAGTGTGAATGTGCTATGTGAGAATCGCCCTGTGATGATCTGATCTTTTCTATCCTGCTTTTCCAGGCTTTCTCTGCTTTCTGCACCTTACAACGCGCACGCTAATTGAAGCTTCATGGGGATTTTTTTTTTTTTTTTTTGGCCGTGCAAGAATATGTGGAGGCTTTGTGAAAATTATCTTCTCCAAAGAGGATATAGGATTAATTTTAGCATGGATCAGGTGTCGTGCACTTGCATGGATTTGAAAACAAAAGCAGGCAGAAATAAATGTAAGTGCGGTAACCAGCTGGTGTACGGGGACGTGTTAACCTGCAATTGTGGGATCTTTGCTGTCACTGTAATCATAACAAATATATTACTAGCTTGTAGCACCTTTTGTCCAAAAATGATAAACTGCTTTACCAAAAAAATGCCTTGGAATACTCCAGAGAATTGTCTGTCTATATAATTGATGTCTGCATTTGTGAATCTGAGTCAGCAAGCTATTAAATGATGTGCCTGGAATCATCTAGTTGATCAGTGGCAAAGGTTTTAGAGTTCAAAGCTCCTTCGTTCCCTGGATGGGTCTGGCAACATCAAAGGGCTTCAGTGCAGACAGATAAGTATAAAGGAATTCAAAATCCCCTTCCTAAACTAAGGCACAGTTTGCATCATAAAAATTTTGGTCATCTTGCGAAAGGTATTTGCCACGTCACACTTTGCAACATCAAATGTATCGGTCGTGAGAACACGCAAACCTCTGTCCAGCAGAAACTGCTCAGAGGCATGTAAATACAATGCACGCAACAAAAGATCTTAATCCCAGTATTGCACCATGTATTGGGAAATGCCAGGGTGATCCGTGGGAGCAACAAGTTCAATTCTGATTGCAGAGTTACTGCAGCCTGCCCCAGGCTGGGTAAGCTGCAGCCGGGATTGCAGTGTGGAAGGCACATCCCGAGCTTGACTAACAAGGTGCTTACTTATGGATGGGGTAATTGGGAGCAGCCTTTTTTTGTGGGTGTCCCTCCCCTCTCTGGCTCAGAGGCTTTGCCACCATGCTCTCCCCAGCACCCGTTCAAATACGGAGCCACCTACGAATATACCTCTTCACGAGCACTCCTGATGAGTCTCTCATTTCCAAAAATGTCCTTGCAAGCAACATTTCCTTTCTGTGAATGTTTGCGAAAATGAATCGAACGATTCCCAATGCTGCTGGAATATGTTTGCATTTCTTTATGCAAATCGAGAACTGCAAATAATTTTTGGCAGTCTCGTCCTGGCTCACAGCAGTAAAGTAACAGAACGTAGGTGAAGTCCATGACAACTTTGTAATAACAACCAAATCCAGGCAGATCAAGCACGTTATGTCTTCACTACAGAAGGAGAGGTGTTTTTACACGGAGATAATTAACTGGAGATATCTACCGTGGTGTACATTGCAAAGAGCGATAAGATAGTCTTACCTAGATGTGACTGGCTGGCTTTATCTTGACTAGGTATATCTAGGCAAAATCTATAATTCTTTGTCTAGACAATGATCTCACAACAAGAGAATGAACTTTAATTAGCTGTTTTGATGGAAAAAACCTTTTGTGTAATGGAGACAAAGCCAGAGCACTTATGAGCAACCCTACAATAACAAACCCGTATGTGCATAAACATAGCAGATAGCGAAGGGGGTGGCAATAGCGAGAGGATTTCATTTCAAAGTGTCAAGCAGTTATTTCAGATGCTGGCAAGCACCTGCCTTCATCCCAGGGTCAAAGACAAAATTTGCACCTCTCTACCCGCAGCTCGTGTCAAGAGGAAGGAAGGACAGGGAGTATTTCTCTGTGTGAGCCCTGCTCATGGCACCTTTGGAAAGTACTAAGCAGGGCAGTGGGAAGAGGTGAATGAAAAAGCCACATGGCCATGTGTTTAAAGAACTGTCAGGGGCTGTGGTAGTGAAGTGCTGTTGGGGAAAGAAAAAGCTTTAGGTCATCCCTGGCATCCTTGCAAGACAACAAGGGGCCCAGACCCCTGCCCTTCACGCGATTGTGGGTCCTGAAATGCTACAGTCAAGTATGTTTTATCCTCTTTTAAAAAAAAAAAAAAAAAAAAAAAATTCTGGATTTTTAAGCTGTTTCTGTACAGGGTGCAAACTAGCTGCCTTCCCCAGCTGCCTGCTACAGACCCTTTACAGGTTACCCATGGACCCCTCTGGCACCAAAGCGCTGTGTTATGTGATGCTCAATAACAGATGTCATACGAAGGCAAGCTATGTAATCCAACAGGTTGGACTCTTCTGTTTTCACAGCCCAGCTGTGGTGGAAACATGACTTCTGGCGAGCGCAAATAGCACCTAGCAAAGAAAACCAATGGTCCAGGAACATCTTTGTTTTTCTTTTCCTTTGTGCAAGAAAAAGGAGGAAAATAGCACAAGGCATTGGCTGTTTAGTACAACTCCAGCTCTTGATTTTGCACCACAATGAGGTCCAGGTTGATAAAAAACAGTCTTGTTTGCACGAAATATAAGAAGTCCTGGTGCTTGATAAGATCTTAGTGAGACTGATATTATCTGATGTTTATGTTCCAGTACTGACCAGAGCCCTCCCTGGATGCAGAATCTCAGCTTTATACAGAGATAGAGCAAGAAGCATCTTCTGGACTGAACATCTCACAGCCCTGGTGCTGTAACTCTCTCTTGTAGCATTTTTTCTCACAGCTATTTCTCCCAGTGCTCTGCTGCTGCCTGTGAATGTCCATGTGCAACGTGCCCACCATGCCGTGGAAGTCAGAGCAGCCGGAGAGTGTGCAGGAGGGGGCACAAGGGGGAAGAGCATGGCAAGCAGCGCGTTGTCTGCTGACAACTGCCAAGAAAGTGCAAAAATAAGCAAATCTGAAAAGCGAGTGTCCCGTGTGATCAGCAGTGCTTTGCATATGGATGAGAAGCTAAGCTGAAGCAGTTCTGCTCTGGAAATGGCTTTAAATGCTGCTGGTGCCAGCCCAAGGCACAGAAATGGCTGCGTTTCTTCCCAGTGCCATCGCTGCAGTTCCCCTCTGAGCTAGCAAACAGGGGCTCTGGCTGCAGCACTTTCCAGATGGCTCAGGCTCTGCCACCGCACCTTGAGCTGAAACGTGCTGGGAAAGAGGCTGAGCTGGGGCTGAGGTTGTGCCCATGGGTTTAGGAGGTTTAGGTGCCCAAGCGGGGCCCCTGATCGCTTTGGGCTCCTCTGTAGATAGACCCCTCCTATAGGTGATATAGACCCTGAATGGGCTCTCTTGCCCTCTTAAGGCACCTGTGTCCCTCCCTTGACCGTGGTGGGAGCCAAGACCCTTATTATGGGTGTCTCACTCAAAAGCCTGAAGTTAGATGGTTAGACAGGTGCAGAAGGGCAGTGGCACAGAGGAAAGCCAAGGAATTGCTGCAAAATGTAAAGGCACCAAATCTGGAAAAGGGTAATTCAACATGTCCTGTCTGGCTGGGTGGCTTTTGTTTTTGAGGACCTTGGTCAGGATGAAAGGGGTTGGGGTGGGTTGGTGCTAGGGATGATCCTGAGGTCATCGACCTGCAAAGGGGCAGCAGTGGGTGCAGAAGGGAAGAGCTGCAGGGAGGTTGATGTGTTTGCACGTGGCTACCACACTTGCAGCATCTCATTTAGATCTCATTTAGTTTTAGAAATGTGGAGTTGTCACAGGCTATTACCCAGCCCATGTCCTGTGAAAGAGGACAAACAGGCCCTGCTGTCTGGCTACACCAGAGTCTGTCCATGGGTACCCACCTCACAGCATTGAAAGCCTGACCTTCTCTGGCCTGTGTCAGAGGTGTCACATTATCTCATTCAGGGCCATTGAGTTTATTCTCTGTGCAGGAGGTTATTCTCATGAATAGTGGCAAGAAGGCTGCTCTGCTCCATCCAATCCCCTGGTGTCGTCCCTGCATCCCAGGATGGGTTTCCCTCCAGAAAGAAGACCCAGAGCCACCCTGACGCTGGCCATGTTCCCAAGGGATATTCCTGGGAAATGAATGGAAGAGCTCAAGGTTTTCCATTTTTTTCTGAATCAGCTCTCACGCCAACTGCAGCACATGAGATATCAGTTGGAGAGGACCTTCTGCTCCTCTTCAAAGGAGATTATTAAATACATTTCAACTTTCGTGTTGACTTTTGTGTGGACTCAGATCATTCATCAAAGATGACTTTTGGTCAAACTCCCCTTGGGAGGGACCTCTCAGTACTAGACTTGAACTCAGGAGGGACAAAAGAAAGACAAGATGAGAAAATAATAATACGCTTTAAGCACTGCCCTTCATTAATATCTTCAATAAACAAACATGTACATCTGAATATTCCTTTCTCTTACACACACTGTTATCACTTAACCATATTCCACATGAAAGCACACTTGTCATAAGCCATTTCAACTCCCATCCCAAGTTAATATATTATCACTCATTTCATTTGCATTTTAATGGCAAGACTACACTTTTCAAATAAATGACTGCACTTTATCAAAGGATTACTTCATTTTGACTGTAATGCCACCCTGCCATGCGGGAATCAGGGAGTGCGGAGGTTGAAAAAAGCCCTGCAAAGCGGACCCACTGGGTTCAAAAGCACCAGCCCTGCTTTTTACAGCTCCATCTTCGTAATGAGGGGGAAAATAGCAACGTCGAAATGCACCGGCTGCTTCTCTTTGTACTGAAGGGAGATGCTGACTATGTAATTTCACTCCTGTATTTCGTTTATGTGCATGGACTCCTCTTCTCCAGGGAACATGATTAAGGGCTATAGATGGCCTGAAATGAACCTGTGGATAGAAATCCCTGGCATTTCTCTCTATCCGGACAACCCTGACTCAGAGGAGGGGTTAACATGGTGGCCACACTGTGGGCTCAGCTGGAAGGCTCTAAGGCTAAAAAGGCAGAATATAGACATAAAAATGAAATTATCATTTACTTCAAGAGGTAGAGAAAGACATGCAAAGCTGCGCATGGCATGCTAAATCTTTAGGTAGCAAATAAAGTAAGAGAAAACAGGAATGCAAAATGCAGTCTGCATGGCAAGAAGCTCTGTAACACTGCCTGTCCTGCCTAAAGCACGACTGAATTCCCACCTTTCCTGGGCAACCAAGGAGAATACATTTGGATGCTTCTGGTATTGATACCTAGCTTGTCCTAGCAGGAAACATTTCTTGGCCACACCAGGTCCCAGCACAGGGGCTGCAGACCCTTTAAGGGAGCCAGCTTGGCTGCTTGGCTCCACCTGGAGCGGGGGCTGGAGGGACATAAAGGTGGAAACAGCCCCAGCTGGGGGGTTTTGGGGTTGGAGGGAGGTGTACTTATGGCAGCCCTGCAAGAAAGCTGCTGAAAAGATCTGTGGGTGGCTCATGCAGAAGGCTGAGGATCAGGAGGTGAGTATGTGGTGGGGGTTTGCCGGGGAAGAGGGTGGAAATCCATGAGCTTAGAGAGGCAGCCTGCTCTAAAGGGCTTTTCTGGCTGGTTATTTTATTCTGAAGTCTTCTGCTTGCATGAGTGCTGGGAGAGTTTGGAGATGGTGGTAGTGTCCCCAGGTACTACTTTCCCATTAAGTTGAACACCTGGCTGGTTAAGTGCTGCTTACAGGGAAATGTGGCATAAAGTTGCGCAGGTTTGGTGCTTGCTGTTTAATACAGGTGTAAGAAGGTTTCTCTAGTGGAAAGAAAAATCCCTACCACCAGATTCTAAATTCCTTCCTTTCCTATGATTGTAATTCCATTTATTAGCTTCTGCTTGCTGAAGGAAGCTGTTGTTCATAATGCCCCAGTGACTGGGTAGGCAATCAAAATGTCCTTAAACATCAGTAAGTTTTATTTTAAAACTTAAGTCAATCTTCAGCTTGGATTGGAATAAAAGTGAGGTGTCAGCTTCCATTTGTTGATGGGAATGCTGTGGTGGCAAATACTGTAAAACAAAACAACAACAACAAAGTGTGGATTAAACCCTGCATTAAATGCAGGCAGGGTAATGCAGGAATCTAGAGCCATTAATTGCAACCCAGGCTGTGATAATAAAGGATACCGGGGAGCTCTAATGTGTGAAATGTTAGTGGGGATAATAGAAACCTCTAGCAGCTTTTTCTTTTTTTTAAATCATCTGCTACAAATTAGCATGTTGTACTGACAAACTGAACCATGAGCTGCCAAATTAAAACACCCCCACTGCCTGTTTGTAGCAGGGCTTCATCCTGGGGAAAATCCAAGTGTTTCCCAAACTGGTTATTGATTAGAAATGTTTTATTTCATCAGGAGTTTACATGCTGGCAAAGTTTATCCAGCCTTGGAAATGAAAGATTGTGGATGGCAGCAGCAGACCCTTCTGGAGAGACTCCAGGCTCGGGCGCTTGGTCCCAGCCTAGCAGATGCTCCTGCAGAGGTGAGCAGACTTCTCCTTCCTCGTGTCCTCGTGTGGCTGCATCCAGCGAGTGAAAGGCTTTCTGTGCTGGTGAGCACTGTGGCACAATAGGAGCGACCTGTGGGGATAAACTCCTGGTGCTGAGGAGCTGAATGTCATGTTGCATACCTTTTAGGGCTTTTTATGTTGGCATGTTTCTTATGGATTGTCTGATCTTATGGACTGGTCTCTGCTAGAAGTTGGGGCATATTGGACACATCGCTGTTTGGGGTTTTGTCGCCGTGGGGTGCCCCCATTTCTAGGATGTGTCTTCCCTCGTGGTCTAGATACCTGGCCCTCCTGTGCTGAGGAAGGAGATACAGGACAGTCTTGTTTTTGTGCAGCAGGTTGGCTGTATTATGGCTGGGAAGAGTTGTGACAAATTGGCTGATTAATTGTCCTGAGGACTCTGCACAGAGCAATAGGCGTTGCTGGAAATTTGGGTTCACTCGCAGATGGAGCCTACAGGATGGTGGGGAGAGGGCAAAGGGATACCAGCAGTGGGTTGCTCTCCTGCTGCAAATTTGAAGCAGGCAGGGGAAGTCCTGATGGAAATTGTTAGCTTCTGCTAATTCTGCTGGTGGAAGTGCCTCTGGTTCAGCCCTGGAACGTGTGTGCACCCTGAAGGAGCCCAACAACATCTGGGCTGTAGCTTTTCTAGAAGGGCACAGAAGAGAGGGTCTTGCTAGTAAACTTGCTCAGTGCTGGTGCAGGTGGCTGGAGAATAACTGCAGAGGTGAGGCTGAGCACAGGGAGACATAAGGAGCCATCACCGGGGCCTCGTGGCATCTGCTCCTTGCTCACAACTCTCCCTGCTGCAGGCTGCACTGAGGTGACCAGTCTGCACCTTTACTGGCCTGGTGCTGGCAAGCCTCCAGCAAATATCATGGACCTAACCTGTTATTCATCAATATTTTAATCATTACACTTCTTTCCACATGCCTCAACTATTTCATAAACGCTGGCTCTAAATCCCCTGAACGTGTTTAAAATAATTCCTTAGGCATGCATGGACAGAGCTGCCTGCATTCCTCCTTGGTTATATATAATGCTGCTGAAGCCTGGGATGACTATGGCTGTCTGTATTTATACCACAAAATCTCTTTTGCATTGCCCAGGATTTGAGTTGTGTAATTCATGTGGGCTGCCCAAAAAGCTGAAGCAGCCAGCAAGGCTTAGCGATCCCTCCTATGAGCCTGTAACATCAGGCTCTTTGCAATATGCTGCACATACACATGCATCTCTAAGTAGTGGTAGGTCGTACAACTCCAAGAGCACAAATTGAGAAAAATCCCTTTACTGTGATGGTTTGCACATATTCAGGGACATGCTACTCTTGCTGGAGACTGACAGATGCTGCCATGGCCCCTGCTCTGCCCTGTTTGATGGATGAAGGTTACAGCTCCACAGGGGTTTCCAGTGTGGTCCTGGTGCTCACTCCCTCTTTGTTCAGCTGATGTCCTTAGATGGCAACAGATGGCCTTTGTGCTCTGACCCTCTTCCTTCTCTGACCAGTGACTTTTAAGTGCCATCCATCTTCCCCTGGGTTTGACAGAGTGGAGGGCAAGCAGGCTCACCCCAGAGGGGCGTTTTTTCCTCATTCTGTGCTGGGATGTTTTGGAAGAAGTGAGCATACAGCATTATCAATATCATTGAGTCTTGGCGCTAACCCTCAATGAGCATCATGGTGGCAGCAGACATATCTCTTGCTCTCTTCCATTTCCATTGCCCTTGGTATCTGTCGCTTTTGGTAGCTGGGGCAAGTGGGGCTGCACCTCTGAGATGGTTTCTCATTTCCCTTGAGAAAAAAAGTGTGGGGTCAGGGCATGTCCTATCAATACAGGAGAAGCTCCAGCTGAGCCTGCCTGTGTGCATTATGCTGAACCCTGGTGGTAAATGATGGTATTTGGGTCCTGAGATCAGCCTGTTGCTCTCCATGGGTGCTTTTTGTGCTGTGTATAATCTAAGGCAGAACTCCAGAGATCAGCAACAAGACAGCAGAGCGTGCCATGCAGTGAAGTATGAAATAAGGTAAATTAGAGCTCGCTGCTGTGCTGTAATGTGCCCATCAGCTGGTCTGAGAAGGATGGTGGTGTCCCCTGTTTATAGATGTGGAGCTGTGTTGTAGGCAGAAAGCTGGTTAAGGTAAAATCTTTGATGGGTTAAGGAGTTACATTTACGGTGCACTGAAGAGACACCTGGGCAAGGAGACCTTAGCTAGGGCTCAAACTGTAGAGTCTTCTGTCAGCTGTAGATAAAGTCAGATGCCTGCATGTGTGGTAATGCTTAATATCTATGAGTCCCATTGCATCCCTAAACGAGGACATGCAAAGCCTGCAGAGTAGCATTTATAGAAGTAACTGTTTGCACTTCTATTTGCTGTGCATGTGTAAAAAATTAAGAGCTATTTTTTTGAAAACTGGACCTAAGATTTGCATGTCAAAGGAACTGTAGAAAGTGAAGTTTAAAGGGCTTTCAAGAGGTTATCTAGTCCAGCCCCTAATCCACATGGGATCAGCTGCATCTTTGTCATCCTGAGAGATTTTTGTGTAACTTATTCGTACAGGATTTCAGTGATGGGAGTTTCAAACCTCCATTGGTAACCGGTTTAACTGAATGCCCTGACTTACTCTCCTGGGTAAATGGGAGTGGGATCCCAGCTGGGTAGGAAATTATCTGTGCTGTGACTGGGGAGATCTATGTGGTTGAGGGCTGCCTTGTGAATCTGTAGCCACATGTGTGGACCAATACTGAGTGTTGCTTGGGAGATGCCCCTACCCTCCTAGGAAAACTTGTGCCTGCAATGGAAAAAGAAGTTGTGACTAATATGTTGATAAGTGATGTGCTAATGAAGAAGGGATTTTTTTTTTGTGAATTACTCTTATTTTCCATGTCTGCATCTCCAAAAAGGGGGGACGACTTGGTCCTAAGAGCAGGTCACCAGGGGAACCTGTTAGTTATAATGTCCCCTTGACCCCAAATATCTTCCTCTAACAGTTACATTTAAAAAGTTCCAGGCAGCTTGTAATGTAAGGTGTGCTCTACTTACTGCCTGTGATGCATATTTTTAAATAAAGCCAACACATGACGCTAAACTGAATGCCTTTGAGAAATCCAAGTGCACACTCCAAGCAGAGTTGGCTTATCCCGTGAGCCTATAATCTTGTCAAAAACAGATAGCTTGATTTGACAACTCTACCAAAAGCAGGGTTTACGGTGACTAGCACTCTTTGTGTGCTAGCCTGTAATTCCCTGGTAGTCTTAAATGTACTATTCTTCTGCGCTGGCATCAGGGCTAATTGTGTTATAGTTCTGCAGGTTGCTCATTTTGCTCTTTTAAATGTTGGAATTATGTTACTGCAATCTAATCCCTGGAGACTTCTTGAAGTCTTGAAAAGCTAGAAATAAAAATCACAGGTCCAGAGTTCCCCAGTCAGGTCTTTTGAGACTCTTGGGAGTAACTACATAGGGCCAGGAGGTGTGATGTGGCTTCATGGTGTTATCTCTCATTCTCCTCTGTTATACAGCAACTAAAACTAGATCATCCCAATTGTACTCCCATCTGGCCTTGAAGTGTATGACTCCATGAATGACTATGCTGAGGGAAAGAAAATGCAAAAGAATGAGTGAATGTGCCTGAATTGTCAATAAAATAAAACTATTACAGTAATTTTTCCAGCCTCCAGAATTAAGGTTACAGATGTTCATGGCACCAAAGCTGTTTTATCCTTTTTCAAGCAGGGTTTTATTCCTAACCCAGGCTGGATTTGAGCAATTGTACTGTACAATCCTTCCATTTCCATAGCAAGAGAGATCACATTTAATGTGTTGTCTTACGGGGGTTTCTTTGCATCCTTAATGCCTTGCCATTCAATAGCTCTGTGCTTTGCAGGACCCTGGAGATAAAAGAACCAATATTGCTTCAAAGGTTATTTCTAACACAGGAGTAGTTAAGAAACTGTCTGCACACAGATGACAAATTATTGTAATCTGAACAAAGAATGGGGCAGTAAAGATCACACCAGCTAAAACTTAAAAGAAGCCACAGACAAAGATGAAAAGATGAATTTAAAAAGTTCTCTAATGCTCCCAAATGCAGCAATGTGGCTAACTGGTACAAATGAGAGATGCTTCAGAAGCAGACTTGAAGATGAATTGCCAAGTTCTCATTTTTCTCCCATTAGTTGCAGCGGCCCCTCATGCAGCATTGCCAGGGCTCTGCCAGCTCCTGCCCATGGAAGCCTCTAATTTACACATGCTCACAGCACCAGGGGAGAAACCTGTGCTCCTGGGGGCTGGTTTTGCCTGCTTTAACAGGAGGGAGAAGGCTGGGCTTGCACTGCAGCAGTGGCTGATCCTGCCTCTGCTGTGAAATCAGAAGGAAAATATTCCTGCATAGTGCATTTCTTTCCTAATCTCATTTTATCAGCCTGGCTTGGAGCTCAGTACCATTCGTTGGCGTGGTGGGAATAACACTGGTGCAGGAGTTACTAAGAGTGCTCTTGGGCTTGGGGATGTGGGATGACAGACTATGGCAGCACAATGCTCCTTTCTGTCCTTAAAATCTGCAAGTGTCCTTCTGCTCCTGTGTGAGCAAAAGAAAAATTCCCTGAGGCCTGGGGAAGCTGGGATTTCACCTGGTGAGCCTTCTCTGAGCTGGGGGTAGAGCAGCTTCTTCTGGGTGGATGAGTCATATAGTGGCTACGGGCTTTTATTTTCTGGGATTGTGTGTGAAAAGCAGGTGCTTGGTATGGAAGGTTGTATTTAAGCTAATGGCAGAGAGGATGTGTCTTGATGTTTGTCAGACACAGGTTACTTCTGGCAAGCAAGCGAGAAGAAGGTGACATTACAGGATGTGTCTTCTGGCATTTCCCCTCCAACCTTTGGGAGTCCCAGCAGCAGTGGCTGTGTGATCCCTTGGTGGAAAAGCTTCAGCAGATGAAAAGGGAGTTGTCTGCTGCTCTTCCTATAGTGGCATTTTTTTGTTGGACATATATCAGAAGTGTGTGCCATGTGAATGCGCTGCTGGAAGGCTCTCTGGGGGCAGGCGAGCCTGGAGGGGAGAGGGGATGAAGGAAAGCAAGAAGCACCTGAGGCGGGAGCAGATATCACTGCTAGCACAGCCACGGGGCCACAGAAGCTCATGGTAGCATTCAAAGCATTCCTGATAGAGAGGTTTTGGCCATGGAAATTCACGCCAAATCCCCAAGGTCTGCTTAGTTTGAGTGTGAAGCCTTGATTTGCATTATAGTTTGCACTAGGCTTGCTTGGCACTTTGTCTGTCATTAATCAAACCTTTGCAGAGCCTGGCCTTGGTTTTAGCTTGGCAGCAGGACCTGTGCCTGGACAAGTTTACCTTGGCTTTGCATTTCATTGCAGACCTCTGCTTGTGGATGGTGAATGAAATGTGTGGTAAGTTTACAGAGGATCTGGACTGCATCTAATAGATGCCATTACGTTGCTTGTTCAGAGTTGTGTGTGTGACAAGGTCATCCCATCTCATAAAGATAGCATAAATTTCATGTTTTCTTGACTCCCACAGAGGATTGTGGGAAGTAGAGATGTAGGGATTGCTGCAGTGCGTGAGGCATAGAGATCCCCTATGCAGTTTATCCATAACCCATCAGTATCTGTCATCTTCTCAAACTTGCTGTTTTTCAAGCTATGAACTTAATGTACATCTCTGTCCCGGCAGTGCTGAACACCTCACCTCCTCCTGATGGGAGTTGTAGGCCCCAGTGTTGTGCAGTGGGTCAAAACCATTGCTGGGCTGAGGGGCAGCACCTTCTGCTTTGGGCAGCTCATGGCTTAGGGTTGGCGCTGATTTGGGGGCTGCACGGTGGAGGCATGGGGCCTTGGCTACCTGCCAGGTTAAACCACGACAAATCCAAACTTGCCTTTGGATTAAAGAGCAACTCTCACCTGACGAGGTCCCAGTGTTTTGGGACCTTGTTGAGCCCTGGCTGTTCTCCCAGACTAGCTCACCCTTGGTCCCCAAGTCTGTTTTTTCATTCCCTTCAGAAAGATCTGAGTCCTTTGGAGGCTTACACCATTGGGCTCCAGCTCAGGTCTCTGTTAAATCAAGAGCAAACTTTTCAGTGGCTTCTGCAGCAACTGGCTCAGCCTTGGAGTTCTTTGGTGCACCTCATCCTTGAGTACATGTCGCTTTGCTGCAATACCTTCCCCAATAGTAACAACCCAAGTGCTGGAGATTCTCCTGAAGCCTGAACGCTGTCTTGCACACATTGCACTTGTCATGGTTGCCTCTTCGTCAAGCTGGCAGCTGCCTTCTCTCCCCTGGAAATCTGTGTGGTTGGCCCCTGGTGCGCCCACGGTCTGCCCTGGCTATGCACCTCCCCACGACAGAGGAGGAGCAGTTCAGCAGCTCAAGGCACAGATGCTTGCTGCAGTCACAGTTTCTCCACCCTGCTTTGATCACAAGACTATTTCTCCTATATTTCCCTCATGGCTGCCACCACATGTGCAGGTTTTTTTGCAGCAGCAAGTCTGGCTGTCTGCTGACATTTCAAAAAACAGGAGAAACCCCATGCTGTCAGCTCCTAGAGATGGATTTCTATGTTGCGGAGACCTGTAGCAACATGACAAACACATGTTTCTGGTGATGCAGTGGTCATTGATATAGTTGTTGAGCTGTGGTTGCAGTGGGCCAAGAGGTGATGATATAACAGGCTGGCTTTTTAGAGCATCTGACGTACTCCAGCACTGCTCAGGCGTGGCTGCAGAAATCCCCATTTCTGTTTCATGGCCTTTTAATAACTGAGTCTGAAAATTGTTGGTGTCTTAACAACTGAGCAAAAATTGTGTGGCGTTCCCCCTCACCCACCCCCAAGTTTTAGCTTAAGAAGAGAACAGTGAATTTTTGAGCAGGCTACCTATCTCTGGGAAATTACATCTCTATCCGCTGCAAAATTCTCCTGTCCTGGAATATAACCTGGATCCTGCCACGGTTTCCACTTACTAGCGTGTGCTGTAAGCCAGAGCAGACTTGGAGATCTGGAGTTTGACGTAAGAAACATGGAAAACAGACATGCTTTTGCTATTCCAGTCTCAATAAAAAATCAGCAGAACTTCATGATGAAGTGTTGGAACTGTTGAGCGTAATAAATAGAAACAGAAGTTTACCTAGCTACATAGGACAGTATAGCTTCTGAGGTCCCATGGGGTCTATTGCATGCTTGATTGTATTTAAATGATACCATCCATTTCCTATATACTCTAGAGGAGATTCAGGCTCATTAGTAGATCAGAAACATTCTTCATTATCCATTACAGCAGTAAGCAAGCCAACAGATACTTTGCCTTGACACCATAATATTTAAGAGGAATCTGTCTGCCAAGTGCTGTCTTCTCTGTTTTAAATAAATAAGTATAATAAATAATAGATAATTAAACTCTTCTTCATCTTTACTGTCTCATGATAATTTACTTGCCCTTTGATTGGGCAGATTTCATTTTGGCACTTGACTGGGAGTTTGGTTTAGAAAGGCCACAAGACTCACCATAAAGCAGGGCATTGAAGGCTGCTTGTTAAATAGACATAAAGTACTTGGAGAGTGATTAGTGCCTTTTTGTTTTGATATTAAAATGGTGCTTCAGTGATAAATTAAGTCCCTGCTCAGAATGCCAATATCCATTTGGGGCCATTTGTGCTCTATTTATAGTGATGTGATGGGTCCTTGCTGCTAGGGCATCCTTCTAGGACAAGAGGAACTCATGGAGAATTACCCGGTCACCTGGGTAGATCCCTGCCGGGCTGCTGTGGTTTTCCACTGTAATTACGTGCTGCCTTGTGTTCAGGCCAGCTACTGATTGCCTGGACAGTGGTTTGGTGAAATATTTTGTGGAGTGCTGTTTGAAATGAGTCTCAAACTATATACACATTGAAGCCTTAAAATATAAGTTAAGATAAAGCTGAGGAGCTTCTAATAAATCTATCCCTTTGTGTCCACAAATCCTTGCTGGAGGATTTGGTGCTGACTGCTGGAGACCTAAGTCCTCTGTTCATCTGTGGGACCTTACGCCATCTTCTCCCCCCAGCACTCAGTAACGCTTGTAAATGAGGGCACCCTCGCTGGGATACAGATAGTTAGTGCAAAATAAGCCATAGTGAGAGTTAGTCCCCCTCTTCACAATGTTCCACAGTTGCCATTACACTGAAGAAACGCTACTATATCCAAATAATAAAGATTATTCTTATAAATGGAGAAACAGAGGGGAAGAGTTGTCAATCAGAGTTTAGTGTGTGGCTACTGTCTGAGTTGACAGAGGGAATACCTCCGTAGCTTCTGGGAGCAAGGGAAAACAGATATCCATTGCAATAACTGTTCATTCCAGCTATGTTTTAGCACCCTTGAGAAATGCTTGTGTACACACCTTAAATACTTCCAGGCATATTGAACAAATGTGTTCAAATAACTCCCCTGATTAAACATGTCATTACTCTGGGTTAGCTCTGCATATGTACACTCCACTAGGGTTAAAGGAGGGGTGGATTCCTTGTATTTAAACCTGCTCTAACTAAGTTTAGTATGTTCTATAAATAGCCCTCCCAAATACTTGAGCAATTCACGTTCTACTGTCTAAAGGCAGAAAAGGCCTCTTAGGTAATGGAAACAATGGAGATTAGTGAAGATTGTGGATGAAGAGAGGATATGAAAGTAGCATAGAAATCCTTTGATATATCACTCGCTGTTCCTGAGGCATTTTCTTCTCCTTGTCTTGACTTCAAATTTCCCCTGTAGTATGTAAGTGAATCTACCTCCTAAATTTACAGTCTTAAAAAATATTTTACCTTGCCTTTCTATGTGAAAATATACTTTTCTCCTGAGTTGTGCTTGGCAGAAATGGGGAAAATGCTATATAAAAAAGTATTGATTTGAAGAGTATTGATTTGAATCTTTACAGAAACCATTTGGGCTAGTTTGGGCCCCTGATGTATTCATGTAGGGAACTATACACAGGCAAAGCAATTCATTTCATCTAAATTTAGCTACCAAAAATTAGGCATCTAGTAGTAAGCCTGTTCAGGCTTCTCTGGTCAATGCTGCTGAAGGAACACCTCTGAGGGCAACTTGTCTGTGTTGTAGGAATGAATCAGCCCCTGAAGGTGCCTGACTCTTTCCATTGACCGGGAGTCATCTAAATGATTAATGAGATTAGACACCCAAGGACTGATTCAGGTGTCTAAAGATAGGTGTCCAGTGCCATTTTAGACACAATATCATATGCAAGGTGTATGTAATGAGCTGGGAGATGCAATTACTCTGGGAGATCCATGCCTTTACGGAAGAGATGCTCACCTCCCTTCTGGCCACCGGGAGAGGGATACTTTGGGAAATTTAAAATGTAGCTAGGTACTTGTCTAGGCACGTAAATCCCATGCCTAATGACTAAAAACCTCAAATTTGGTGAGGTGTATCGCTGACTCTGTTTTACTGGCTTTCATAACCTTAGGAGCTGGAGTGACATGGGTGAAATCCAGCCCTTTCCTACTGCTGTTTAAAAAGAGCTCATGGAGCTTGCAGGGCTCTGGGGAGGTAATTTCTATGGACATGACCTTCTGTGGACAACTGGATTTGCCCACAGGGCAAATTTAGCTATTTTCATCGAAGCCTTATGTCACTTCTGATGTCCTGATGCTCCCTAGTGATAGTGGGTTTGAGGTAGGACTGGTCCCTTCAGTCCCAGGGCGCTGGTGTATATATATATATACTCACAAGGTATTTCCAGAATCAGTCGTATCCTGTTCTCATGTTTATATTGGCTGAGAGCAACTTAATCCCACTGGCAGGTTGTTATTCCTTGAAGTTATATTGCTGTAGTCAGAGGCATGCACAGGGAGATGCTCCTGAGCAGGGGCAAGAGTGTACCACTGCACAAGTCACCCTGAATTACTCCATGGAGAAATATGGTAAGACTTGGAGCTAGCAAATATGTCAGTATTGAGTCTACAGGCATTAGTTGCAATAAAACACTGAGAGATTTGGCTGGAAGTCAAACAATCCAGATCAGCTGCAGTGGCTCACCAGAGGTTTCCCTGCTTCCCTGGTTACATTGCTTTACAGCAGCTGAGGATTTAGCTCATGGACTTTGAAGCAACCGGCAGCAAAGAAACAGGTAGAAAATAGACCCCTCAGCAACACCTGTAGCAAGCAACAAGTACATTCTCAAAGTTACATAGCAGCTTAATTAAAGGAGGAGAGGCCTGCCAGACTTAATTTATTTTTAAAAGCCCCATCAAATTTAATTTGTGAGTGCAGTTCTTCCATCTGCTTTCAGGCATTATCTCTGGAGTTCAGGAAAAAAACATATGTCTTGTGGTTAATAAGAATTTGTTTTAATGGATCATATGACTGGGTGATTAATAACTGCTCTGCTGTGATTGTTCTCGTTATAATGATAACATGCAGCCCTGCTGCCCAGCCCCAACCTATTGTTGTGAAAAGAGATCATAAAATGGGAGATGAAAAATTCCTCTGGTTGAGATGAAAGCAAATGGATCAAGAGGCTGGCTGCATGGAGCTGTGCAGAGAAAGCGGCTTCCCTATGGTTCTTATTATTTCTCTTTTGGGATTATGTATCAGATCATCAAATGTGCACAAAGCAGGGCACTTAAGTCTGTATTTAGACATGTAACTTGATCTGATGTCTGGCTGCCAAAGGCACTGTGTTGGCATTCAGGAGGTCCTGAGTAAAACCTTGCTTTCCATAGATTCCCTCTGTAACCTTGGGCAAGTCCCTTAAACCGCTCCAGAAAGAGCATCCATGCAGAAATATTCCCAGTGCAGATCAGACTGACCTCACCAGATTTTCCTCTTTCC
>NW_009218915.1:42602-67216 GCF_000690835.1 Fulmarus glacialis
CTTCGTGTCACTTCTTCCAAGCAAGAGCTCAGCATCTCCGTAGAGTTACACCATATTTCCACGAGTGCAGATGAGATGAGAACATGACCCTTCTGTTTAATGACCAACTGGTGCTTTCATTTCATGCAAGAACCAAATCCAGAGCAATCCATCATATTTGCTTTCATGATACGCTGGCTGGGTATTAGAAATGTTGGGAGCTTTGTTGTTTGGCAGATATTCAAACCAGTTACTTCAGAGGAAATTCCACTTATTGAAAGAGTCCAGTGATTAGGTTATCGTCATCTCCACTTCTCATTTTCTCTGTTCACAATGAAAGCTTGAAAGAGAGAAATTTATTTGGTTATTTTTAAAGGCACGAGTTGAAATGTGCTCCCAGGCAGGAAATAAAGAGACATTATTACTTCATAGCTCCCCAGGGGAGATGGCAGGCGGTCAGGCATGTGGTCCCTGGAGTCATAAAGCAACACAAACCGGAACAGGTAACTGGTGTCATTTTGGCTTTGATTTGCTTTTCCAGTGTTAACCTCATGTTAACCTTCAGAGCAAGAGGTCAGGGAAAGGTTGCAGCCTCAGATGCTGGAAAAAGGAACTTTGCCTGCCTGAAATGCGCAGTCCTCGCAAAGCCTATGAAGTTAGCCACAAATAGTAATAAAAAAAAGAAATTACTCCTGAGTAACGTTTCTATTTCAGCTGAAAATTCTCAGCCAATTTATGTGCAGAAGGAAAAAGCGAGAGGTACTTCAAAGCGGGGAATTAAATCTATGTCCCCCAAAAGCAGAGGGGAAAAATAATTTTTTTTTTTTTTCTTTCTTTAGAGCATTCACCATGCCCTTCCTCTCTCCATATGCATGTGCTTCTGCAATGCCCAGGCACTGGTGGTAGCATGGAAGAGCTGATCTTCTGCCCAAGCAGAAGGTCTGTTCATCAAACACCCTATCGTTTTGCTGTGCTGCAGCAGTGACTGCAGTCAGCATTTGAGACTCAGCTACTCTCTGTGCTGGGACCTGGAAGCAGCAGACGTGCTTCCTTGGGCTACAGGGCAGATAACCAGGGCTTTGCTTCCTTGGTGCAGCCTTTCTGGGTACTAGGTGAACTGGCCTCTGATAACCCCCTTTTAGCTCCCACTGCTTGAAATTATCATCTGCTCTGAAAGCTGCTTTTCTTACTGAGCTATGGGAGAATGTGGGCACCAGGAATAAAGTGTAAAAGCTCTGATGTGGGCATGAAGCCTTTGTACAGCAACATAAAAATAGCATTGACTGCACAATTGCACCCATAAAAATGGAAAGAGAGGGAAAATCATAGAGTGCGCACAGAATTTTTCATTGGCGGCTTCGCTATTTCCATAAGGGACAGACAGATGGGGCCAATTTGATCAAACTAGGAAGTTCTCTGCCAAGCTGCATTCATTCATCTGCTCTGAAATACTAGGTGGCATATGGCAACTGGTATTTTCTGATATATTCCTGCAATGGCATGATGATGACAGTCTCTCTGTGGTGAGAGATATGCAAAATGGGCAAAGTGGTGGAGACGGGAGAGGCATTGTTGAAGGTGGCTCATGGCTAGTGCTGCGGGACGGGAAGGGGGATGCAGGCTGTATGGTCCTCTGCTATCCAGATGTGTGATGTCTTACCTTAGGTGCTGTGCAAGAGCAGCTGTTTTGCACTGGTGAAAGTCTTCTGCAAGAATTAAGTTAATACTGAGTTATAAGATGTATTATTTATTATTATTCTACAGCTTCTTTGGGACCCTTAAACATTAATGTGAGCAACTAAAATATTTCTCTTCAGGGAGACACTTTCATGGAGTGGGGAGAAAGGGAGGATTTTGATTTTTTTTTTTTTTTTATGTTAAAAAAAAAAAAATCCTTCAGACATATTTGGGCACAGCCAAAAGTCATGCTGGATAAAGGTCTCTGGAGCATGGAGATGTTGTGGAGACTACCTTGGACTTTCTTTCCATTCGGGCTGTTTATTGAAATGATATCTATTGCCCCAAACTCTTAGTGGACTTGGAGATGGTATCTGTTATTTAATGTTCCTGCACTATCAGTGAGTTCTTGCCAGCAAAGATGGGATTCATATGCTGAATTGGAAGTGTTTATATCTGAGTCTATCACCAGGAGCCCTGTTTTTAGTAGTCATCTCTATAGTGCACCTCTCCTCACCTGAATGTAGATGAATCCCCACCTCAGCAATAATTCTTCAGCCCTGTACCTTGATTATCTGCCTTTTTAAGGTGGATACAGTCATGCACATCCTCTCAATTCCCTTTGAGATCCAGTGTCACACAATGCAGGAAAAGTAGCACAGAAAGTAGGTCTGTTTGGGAAATGCCATTTATTTTAAGTGAAATACTTAAAAGAAGATGATGAGTTTAATTATCCCATGGAAGATAGGTTTTGCTTTTATTTGAAGTTTTATTTAGACTTCTTTCTTTTTGTTCTTGGTTTGTTTTTAATTTTATTTTCCGCTTGCAAAAATGAGAGAAGTTAAGAAGGGAAAAATATAGGGGAAACTGTTCTGTGGGTTTTTTCCCAAACTTTAGAAGAGAAGAAAACTTTAAAGAGGAAGAAAAAGAAGGAAGAAAGAAAGGAATGGAAAGCCAAAGTCCTTCCAGATTTGGAGAACAAAACCAAAATGATGCCTTTCAAAATGAACATTTATCATTTTGTTTCATTTTGAAAGGTTTCATTAAAAATAGAATTCAACCAAATCAACTATGTTTGTGGAAACTCCTGGGTTCCCTTGGAAACCCGTTTTATTTTTCATAGCTAGAACTTTATGAAGAAAATTGTAACCACGTCGTAGCTGTTCCACTGCCTGAGATTTATGAAGCATGTTAATCAATCACCTTGTCCTGCAGGTGCAGAATTTTATAAATAGCAATTACAAGGAGATGGCGTGATGCCAATCTTAATACCTCTCTCTCCCCCCCACATCCTGAAGTCAGCATCTTCAGAAAGCCCTCTGTGCTTACTAAGGCCCCACAAATCATTACATCTGGATTTTTTTGATCCACTTCTCAGGCAGCATCGCTTGTGCCTTCACACTATCATTTCTTTCATATGGTCCCCTTAGTGCTCTGCTTGGGTCCCTTTGAGATTTTTGCCTGCCATGGCACTGGGAGAACTCAATGGTTGGCCATGGCTGGGCTACAGAGCTTCCCTGAGCACTGCTGTCACTTAAAAAGGGTCAATAAATCACTCTTCTCACCTTCACAAAAGGTTGTGGCACTGGAAAATGGAAAATGACATTTTTGTAATGAAAAATCCTTAGTCTGATTATCTTTTTAAAATTAATGACACTTCTGAACGTGAGCAGGTTCTTCTCTCCAAGATGTTGCTCTGTAGGGTGGTCTTTTTTCGGATTGAACTTTTGAAGAGAAGTTTTGGTCGGAGCCTCTGCTTCTGTACTGAGCAATCTTGAGCAACCATTATGTTTCCCCACCCCTCCCTTGATGTTTGCCTTGTTCACACACTGTAACTTGCTGCAAACCACCCTGAAACAAAAGCTCATCTTTGACCCTGCCTGTGCTTCATACAATGTGGACAAAGTCTTTCCTGGAGCATGGGTATTGGCCTGACCGTGAACGTTTCCTACCAATAGTGAGAAATACCCCCTGAAACCTGGGATGCTACATGTGCCAAGTATACCTCGGTCATCCCCTTTGCAGTCTGGGGGTCATTTGAGCAGCCACATGTGCTTCTGGTTCAGGGCTTCTTTTGCCATCCTCCAAAGAGGAATTTTGGCATCAGCTTCGTTGGGGGAAGAGAAAGGAGCAGAACCGTCAAGGTCATGGACTTACGTCACTTCTTGTTCATGTAGCAACTTCTCTGGGGTTTTAATAAAAAGGAGTATATATGCCCCCTCTGGGGAACCCCAGCTCTGCTGGTCTCTTTGCTCTGCAGAAGTGCCCAAATAAGGTAAAAAGAAGCCTGCTTCCAAGTGACATTATCCCCTGAAAGATCTGTACGCTGGAAAATAATTAGCTGTCAAGACAAGTTGCTCGTGCCGCCTGCCCCCTGTCGCCAAATGAAGTTCAGTGGGCTCAGATCCAGTGCAGAATCACCAGGGGAAGGGGGAAGCTGTCCCCAGATTAGATATGGCAAGCTTATATGACACAAGAATTTATTACTTAGTCCAGCTTACAGGAGGTCAGAAAGAAAATAACAACCCTCTTTGTTTTGTGAAACAAATACAGAGTTCGAGTGTAACCCAGGGGTGTTAAGTCTTAATAAATTCTGTTGATGACTTGCGTGATGGATAGATTTATCTCCAACATGCTATTTTGTTGCTTCCAGATGAATCCTAACCAGCACTGGTCTGAAACTTTCCTCCCTTTAATACACATCAATAACTTAACGCAACCTTTTCTCCCTATCATCTGGCAGCAGTAGGAGCCTAGGCCACGGTTTTACTGGGGAAATGGTATTTTCTTCAAGGTGGAATATTAGGGCCAGGCTGGATAAATATCTTGCATTTCCTTGCACTGTCTGGTAACATGCAAGGAGCGGTTCCCAGCCCGTTCCTCAAAGCTTTTACAACGTTGAGAGGATTCCATAAACTTCAAGCAGCCAGGAAGATATTAGAGGAATGTCTTAAAAAGGAGAAGGAGAAAAGAGGAAGGGGAGCAAAAGCAAACTCAAGAAAGCATCAGAGGGTATATGAGGAATTACAGGAATGTGATTCCATTGGGATGTGGGAGACTCAACTTCCCCCCATTGTACAGGAGGCTTCTTGATTAGCTAAAGGTGCCTTACGCCTTGGTTTCCGCTTTCTAAAGCAACATTAATAGCACTCTTCAGGGAAATAATAAGCATGCAGCTAGTGGGCTCTCTGAGCAGGGGAGATGGAGGTGAGAGGGGTGTACAGGTTGGAGTCTGCATCTGGATCACCTGTAACAGCACCCGATGGGGCAGCTGGTGCAGTGTCCAACTGAAGAAGATTCCATGGCCTCGGTGACCAGTCCCACCTCTCAGATTTTCCTGTGGCAGGGAGCCTGCTCTGAACCAAGCTGGAGAAACTTCATTTTACTCAGGATGGAGAAACCTGGTCTGTCACTGGGAATCTCAGCGGGGTGAACAGTGCAGGAAGGAGGGAGATGTGTTGGGCAGGAGGATGTTGGGAATTTCAGCCCTGGCTGACCCATTCCTCGGGGAAGGGCCTGAGACCTTTCATGCACTTTGTGTTGGTTTCTTGCTACCGAAAGAAGGTAATTTTGGCCAAAATGCCCCGCCTTGGAGGGGTGAGTAGGAAACAGGCCAAGAGCAGGGATGCAGGGTTGGTGCATCACACCTGGCAAGGGGGACTGGATGAGGCCTCTAGCCCTTGAAATGTGAGTAATTGCCAAAGCCAGAAGACATCTCCATTAGCAAGTCTTTAATGAGCATGCCCACCTCTGTACATGGCCTGCGTGCCAGTGTGGGGGCCAGGGTAACCCGGGGGGGTTCCAGTGGACAGGGAGTGTGGTTGGGGGTGAGTTTTGTGCCTTTTGAGCCATGGTCTCATGCTCTTGGGATGCTGTTTCTACCCTCTGCACCCATCCCAGCGATCCGTGGCTGCAGGACAAGCTCTGCATGTTTGGAAGTGGAGTGGAGGGAGGGTACTGGTGCTGCTGGGCTGCCCCACCATGAGCGGACACTGCTGAGGACAGGGCTGCCCGGCCGGTGAGCAGGCACCGTGCGAGCACCCAGCTCTTGTGGGCAAACTCAGCTAGAAACCTACAGCGTGTGGGCTCTCGCCTGGTGGCTTCTGTTTCAGCATATGGGATTTCTTAATAACAGCGAATATCCCCCAGTGGTTTCTGCCTCTCTTATTCCTTCTAATTAAATAAATACCGACACATTTGGAAGAAACTGTGTAGTCATATCGCATTAGCCACAAGAAGACAGGTTTTTTTGGTTTTTTTTTTTTGCCTTTCAAGGATCTCAGAATATCCTGCAACTATTAATTAATCTGGCCTCCTGACAATTCTGCAGGGATATATGATAGCGATCAGTTATGGACGGGGAAATTGAGTCATATAGATCTGAAAGGACTGGTTCAGCACATTGTGCGGCAGCGCTGGAAATAGAAAGCAGAACGCTTGCCTCGCTGTTTCCTGCTCTAACCACGGTCTGGCTGCCTTCTCTTCACAAAGTAGTGTGCAAGTTGGTGGAAAAGTTTTTGCTAAGGAAAGCGATCTCAGTTGCTAGCTTTCAAAGGCTTATTGCAAACACAGATTGATGGGGCGGGGAATGTACTTTAAACATTATGGCAAACACCTTAGCTGTGTCCCTTTCAAGTGAAAGCTTGAAGTAAGGGAATTTGACTGATGTGTGCTTTTATCAAAGCTATTCCCTATTATGTTAGGCACAGTAGCCTACGGAAGTTAAGAAGTTAATGGGGGAAGCAGGCATTAAACAGAAAGATCAAATGCGTCAGATAATAGCCAAAGGGATAAAAATGATACAGCACCTGAGAGTGGTAATAAATGTAAAATGCTTATCTCTCCTTTCAGATGTATGATTAACTGCTTCTAAATATACTGGGGACTGTACAATAAAGGGGAAGATGTAGATGAGCTATAATGTGGTCAAAATTTTTCAGGAACTCTGACCAAAGAACTCGTAAAAGCCTTCTGGGCTCCTAGCTGCCAAGGATATGTTCTGCCCCTACAAGGGCAAACATAAAGGCTCAGGGATTTATAAATAATTTTTTACTGGGAGAAAAAAAAAATCAAATAAAGAGCTGAGGTACAGAACAGCACTGCAGGAAAAGTTATTGGATTGATGAGGATGGAATATGGGGAGTAGTGCAACAGTAAAATTCTGTTTGATGTTCCAGAAGGGAAATGGGTTTTGTTTCCTTTCTTTCCATTACTGAAAATGGCTTTTGTAGAGTTAAGATCAGGAGGTGTTTCCAATTTTGTGTCTCCAAAGAACTCTTACCTATTTTGCTAGCACATTTGCAAATGTTACTTTGCATGGGAACGGTCTCCCACTTATTTCTAGAATACTGAGTTTCTCCAGATGCAAAACATGTTTTGGAAATATTTTCAAGTCAGCACTTCAGCCCATTGCAGAGAAAGACTTTGATGTTTGTGTTTCTACTAGCAGCAATGCTTTGCTCCACTGGAATACTTCACATCCCAGGACAGCAGAGTCTTGCAAAAACAATGCATTCAGCCTTTTGACGTAGCTCAAAAGCCTTATTTCACGCAAAAGAACAAGAGCCCAGAGGGTTTGGTCGTCTGCCTCCCTGTGTGCATTGTCCCTGACACAAGGCAAGCTGTCAGGACCAAGACTCAGCAGCTAAAACCCTGTACTCACTGGCAGGGCATGCACACAATATTCATACCAAACAGGGACAGCTCGCTGCAAGGTTGTCTGTTACTGTGTTGATTTTGTCCAAGCACTGGGTCTATGACCAGACCAGGCTGTTCATCCACACCTGAAGGTCCTGGGGGAGAGCTGTGGTACCGTTCCCCAGAGGAGCACGAACCCATCTCAGCCACAGAGCTGAGCACTGCCTCGTGTTCCGGGGTCCAGGCTTGCCCTGTGAGCTGGACCGATTGTGAACAAGTAGCGGAGAACCACCCTGGGCGAGGTTGGAAGGGAGGGGTCAGAAATCGGAGTGTTTTCATTATTGCCCAAGGATTTCCAAGGGCAGTTCTTCAAGCTGCTGGGGTGGCATCCTACTTCAACCCCTGAGGTTAAAGTCTTTTGGATGCTCTGGGCTTCAGCCTTAGATCGATTTGCATCTCTCCTGCAGTGCAAGATAGCTGCAGGGAAGTACAACATAATCCTCTTTAAAGGCCATTTTGTGGTGCCACAATAGTACAAAGACGACTTGGATCCATAATAATTTGGAAAGTAGCTGTCAGCAAACCCTGGAACCTGCTTCTGCATGCCCACCCGGTCTCTGTGCAGCCCTGGGCTCCATACCACAAGCAGGTGGGCATGCAAACCCCTGGTGCAAAGACAAACCCAGAGTTGGAAATATTTGAGATGCTGGGACTGATGGTGCAACAGGGGACTGGGATACTGGGAGAATTCCCCCCCTTCCCAGATGGCCCTGCTGATCCCTGCGGTGTTTTTACAGAGAAGCAATATGCACCCATGAAAGAGGCGATGGGGCATAATTTGTCCCAAGGAGTTTAAACCACCGTGGATAAATTATGTTAGACTTTGGTTTTGTCAGTGGGATAGATTGCCTGAGGGGGGCAGAAAAGTCTGCACAGCTGGAGCTTTTTAGGAGAGCAGATCAACCTTTTTTGAGTGGTTTGGGTTGATTTGATCCTGTTTTGGGAACCTCCCTTTTGGCTCTGTTTTCTGTGATGTCCTAATAAAAAAACTAAATGACTGTAATCAAGGCATTGATTAGGTGTGTTAGGAAGAGGTTTACATCAGAGCTGGGCCAGCCTGGCTTGAATACTCCTAGAAACACTGTGGCTGCTGCCATTCGCAGCAGGGTAACGTCACTGATTTCACTGCGGATGTGTTGCTCCAGGGGAGGCCTGAATAGGTGTTAATGAACGCTAAAGAAATGAAATGATACATGATAGCTGTAATGGCTGGAGGAGTGGGAAGCTATTAGGGGCTGCTGAGATAGTTATGAGATGGTGAGATGGAGATGGATTAGATAGAGATGTAAAAATAACGTAAACTGGAAATTTAGATTCACTACAGGAATCCCAGTTTACAACTCGGGTCTTCACTCCCATGGCTCATTTGATATTGCCAGCACCGTGAATTAGGGTGAGAAATGTGAGTCATGTTTTTTTTTTACCTGATTTTTTTTTCTCTGTCTCTTACAGTTTTAAGTCAGGCTCTTAATACAATCCTCATTTATCTTGTGAAGGCTTAATATATAAAACTCTTCCTGGCAGACATCAGCAAGCTTTCATATCTGACTTCTATGTCAGACAGGTTCACTATTCGTCTGCACCATGGCATGATAACAGGCCTGTTAGCTTTGAAACAAAATCCCATGGAAGTGCAGACATTGCAGAAATACCTGCATTTGACCATGCAGACATGCATGAACTTTGGCGCTGAAGCTGCACTGGCAGTCTGCTCCTGCCAGACCCCTGCCCTGCCCTGCTCTGCTGCAGCTCTGGGATGTGTTCTTGATCGGCTGTGGTGTGGGACGTCAGAGAAAGGAGCAGGACCAGCAGCAGAGAGCTGGAAATAGGATCATTTGGCTAATGCCCTTGAGAGTATCTCCACTGCAGTGGCTGCACTTGTGGGGACACACCCATGCTGTCTTGAATGCAGGACTGTGCTGCAGGTGGTGTGTCCAGGGCTGGTACCAAAACTTGGTGAAGAGGGTCATTGCTGCCTTCACAAGCTGCAATATGTAGCTCCTCAGCACCAGAGCTCCTGGTTCTTCTCAGGGATGCTTCAGAGCAATGGTTGTTTACCCAAGAGGCTCATAGACGGGGTCCAGATAAGTCACTGCAGCTCAGATTAACAACAGAATAAAGCTGTGTGTTAGGCTAGACAATTCCTTTCTCTGATGCTTTCCTTTCTGTGACGGCACCCAGGATCAAGGGTCCTTTGCACCAGGAAAAAACCTGACCCAAAGCTTGAGAATTATCCTTTCTCCTTTTTTTTTTTTCTTTTCTTTTTTTTTCCCCACCTCCTTTTTTCCCTGAAACAAGACTTCATGTTAAGGAGTTGTTTGTCTAACCTGAAAGCAAGGAAGCTTGTCTCTGCCTAAGCCTCAGGAAACAACGATTTGTGATAGCCAGGACAGCCAGGATCTGCCGTACCTGCACCAAGGGCTGCTGGCCAGGCAGCAGCCATTTCTTCTGCTGTCCTCGAGCCCTCCCAGGTGTGTAGCGGGCAGGTCAGTCCCCTGATGTCCAGAGCCAGGCACTGGTGCTAAATGGTCACATCCTTCCCCTGGGAGGCTGTGCAGGCTGTGCTGCTGGTGCTGGGGATGTCCATACGCTGCCTGGGAGGAGCAGGGACGGAGGGCCGGCGCTGGGGCAATGGGTAGGGAGCCCTGAAGAGAACGTAACTCTGCTCAGCAGGATAGGACAGACCTTTTGGAAAACCATGTCCTTCCAGCCACCCAAGGATGTGGTGCAAGCAGCTGCTGTCGTGGAATGCAAGAGAGTCATAGGGGCACTGCTCTGGCTTAGACCCGGTCTGCCACCCTGGCCATGCCCTCACTCGTCAAGTGGACTGGGCCATCTCATCTCCCCTTCAGTTTCTGGAAGCCCAAGAGTAGCCAGTTGACATCAGGGTGCTCTGGGGCTTGAGTTGTGTGTTCAACTCTGCTCTGACACAGTCTGTGTATCTAAATTGTGGGGCACAGGATGCTCCCCAGCTCTGGGGTCTGTGCACTGGCTCCTGTCTGCACGCCCAAGGCTGGACAGCTTGCTGTGGGACCAGAAGGACCTGCCCGGACTGTCCTGATGGAGAGGCCAGGAGCAGAGTGAGCAGTGTCTGGACACACAGCTTATGGGAGTTTTGGGGTAGAAAATGGGCAGTTCTCAGATAAAATGGACAAAGAAGTATCTAGGGTAGGAACCGGACCCAAGATGAAGAGGAGGCCAGTGAGGGAGGGTCAGGGAGTACAAAACCCCAAGATGCCCAAGGCTGGCAAACTGTAAATCTCCCAAAGCTGTGTCAGGCACTGAAAAGAAAGAGCTGAAAGGTCCTAAGTCTGTGGTTATACACAACAGAGATGGCAGCTGGTACAATTAATCTCCTGCCCTTTGTGAATCGTTAGATGAAGCCTCTGAGTAAAGGAGGAAAGGTAAGGAAAGGTCTTAGTGGCCCTTTCTTTCCTTCATCCCAGTAGGCTCCTCATCCTGGAGTAAATGAGGAACAGTCCCCGCCGCAGTCAGCTCTGCTTCAGGTCCAGATTTGCTTCTTCCCCAGTGTAAAGTAGTGCAACATAACTTATAACACCGCATTGCCCTGAAGTAGTCCTTTCAGCTTAGTTCACTCAAAGCTGGCTGTCTCACAGCTTCATTCAACATAATCTTATCTTGAATACCTCAAATGCATCCTGGAGTAAATGAGGAACAGTCCCCGCCGCAGTCAGCTCTGCTTCAGGTCCAGATTTGCTTCTTCCCCAGTGTAAAGTAGTGCAACATAACTTATAACACCGCATTGCCCTGAAGTAGTCCTTTCAGCTTAGTTCACTCAAAGCTGGCTGTCTCACAGCTTCATTCAACATAATCTTATCTTGAATACCTCAAATGCTAAAGAAATATTATTAAAAATAATATAAACAGATGTGGACTTCTTTCACTTATCCAGGATAAGGGGGAAATAGCTTTTTTCCTGATTCCCTATGTTTTGAAGACTTTAAATTCTAGTTCCAACTTCAAAAAAATGTATGAGAGGCGGAGGAGTACTGTTGTAGTTGGGAGTATCTAAGGAGGTCTAGAGGTAAGGCTTGTATCTGTCATGAGACTGTGAGATACAGCTGGGAAAAACAGTCACAAACTGTTTTCAGGTGGGAGGAGACGCAGAGCTGTTAGAATCTGTCATACTGTGACTATTTCATTTCTACTGTGGTCACAACAAGACCCACGCATGGACCTGGGCTCTGCTGTGCTAGATGCTGTGCAAGCAGATCTGAAAGATCTTTCTGCACCCAAAATACCTGCAGTCTGAGCCAGGGCACAAGGTTGTTTCAGATGGACTGGAAGACCAGACAGATGCAGCGAAACAGATCCCTGGGGACACCAAATAGGTGTGGGACACTGCACCGAGAGACACATCTTGAGTCCCAAATCTCCAGGGTGCTGGGATTTTTCCACTCAGCATATACCAGCAGCACCTCAGTCCTCTGTCTTAGGAGCTGTGTGCTAGCTGAGAGGATTGTGCTGGATCTGAGCTGGATCTGCAGACACTGGCTTCGCAGAGGGTCTCTTGTCCCTGCGTGGTGTCCTGCTTTGCCAAGCAGGCTTTTGCTGCCTGATCTCCTGGTGACTAATGTCCTCTAGCTCCACCCATATCACCATCTCAGTGTGTCCCTCACCAAGTTTGGTGACATCTCTTGCAAACCATCCCTTCTTCCTCACCACCGTTCCTTCTTGTGGCAGCGTGTGGCAGTGCTGCAGCGGACCCCGGAGGCAGTGATCTGTGGGGAGGAGGGGACCGGCTGGTCCATCCCCCTGCTCCAGGATGGGGCCAGGCCTCGTGTCTGGCTGATGATCACCCTACCTTTTTCTTGAACACCTCTTCTGAATTTTCACAGTGTCCTCGTACTGTCTGTCCGGTCCAGTATTACAACAAGTAGTCTCCCTTCTTTGCTGAAAACAGTGCTAGCACCAGCCTGGCATTTTCTCAGTCCCCTCTCCTAATGGGCCTCCAGTCCTCCACGAAGAGACACGTCAGCTGCCAGAACCCATTTTGTCCATGGTACCTTCATATCCCTACATATGCCTCTCAATTGTCAGAAGGATTTATCCTTACTTGGGACTGTTTTCCAGAAGGGAAAAGAAGGCAGGAGGTGGTTAATTGGGACATTCTCTAAAGTGTCAAAAAATCCATGTAGACACTCAAATTGTGCAAATGTTTTGGACAGAATCATGGTTCTTCAATGTCTGAGCTGTGTCTGGAGGAAGGAAAAATGTAACCTCACATAACTTGAAAACCATCTGCGCTGGTCAAGTGTCCCAGCATTAACCCGTCTCTTCTGCCTGCTCCTGTCTCAGTGGGTGGTGGTAAATCAGCCGTGGTGTTGTGCAGGCTGCAGGAACCCCCCCATATCTCAGCAGCCACCTCAAAGGATGCTTTCAGTGCTCTGGGTTCTCCTCCTAACCCTCCTTTCCATTCAGAGTGGTCATCTGCTTTTCCCTCGCTTTCTGCTACTTCTTAAACCACCCAGTGTTGCCTGTGAATAAAACCAGGTAGTCCAAGCGAAGCAGAAAAAGTGGCAATCAATTAAAAGCCCAACAAAGTGCCTTTGTGCCTCGCTTTGCGGTCGTAATGAATGGCTGTCTTGTCAGAAAGGTTTCTACTGTATTAAGAAAGCATTCTACCTTAGCCCGTTGTGATCCTGCTTGCAAAAGTCTCATTACTGTGCCAGCAATAATAGTGTCTAATTAAGCAGAATAAAGAGAGATGAAGCGTAATGGTGACAGGATAGAGAAGTTATTCGTCAGACGGAGGTAATAAATTACTGAGTCCTGCGTCCTGGTATGCTGGAAAAGATGTAGTCGAAAAGAGCCGACACTGTAAACTTGTTTTTCTTTTTGATAGATTGACCAGCTCAAGTTAGTATTTATTTGTTCGTTGCCTCAACAGATTTTTTTCATCTTAATGAATAGAGCAAAACCGTGGACATTAGGGTGGAGGCGGAGTAATAACGAGATCAATTGGTCATTATAAGGGGCAGAAGTGCATATTGCTGTGCAGCCGGGGAGCAGGGATGGTCTGGAGGGAGCTCCTCTACCTGGCACCGTGTCCCGGGAGGCTTGGTTTCATGCTTTAGCTCCCGCATTATTGCTGGGTTATTACCCCTTCCCTAGTAAGGAGCTCCGCAAACCGTGCCCCGCGCACAGTGCAGCGGGGGAAAGATGCGAGAATGTCATTAAGGTCACGCCGTGAGTCCCTGGCTGTGGATAACAAACAATTCCTGACAAAATGAGGTGGTTGGAACCATTCTGAGATAAAAACCTGCCTGTCTTTCTGTTGCATGAACTTATATTCCAATTTTATCTGTGGAGCGCGATTCTCTTTTATCCGGTTTCCTGTTTGAAGGGATTTGAGCAGAATAGATAATCCTAACTTTGAACATAAATCACTGGGCTGCACAGCTGATAGATGCTTTGCACTTTCTTATGATAATGGCTGATTGGAGGCTGGGAGGGAAAATGCCAGGGGCTTATCTCTGTGGAGCAGCATTCGGAGGGCGTGCGGATGGCTGAGGGAAGAGGAGGCAGCAGCATGAGGTGGGGCCGTTTTGTGTTTATTTTGAACATCTGAACTTGAGCAGAGATACTCCGGGATGTTGCTGGGAACTTTGGGAGTCGGGTTCTGCAAAGACACTGCGTTACAAGATGAGCTCAGGCGGGCATAATGATAGACATCTGAGATAATGGAGTCCGTCGGGTGCTCACCACGCGTGGGGCTGAGCTCCAGATGATTGAGTCAGAGCCCAATATTCCCCCTAAAGGGGCTTGGGGATGCCAAAGAGCCATCAAATAGAGTCCATGGATTGCTACTAGTTTACTAAGAATAGTTTAAAAAAAAAAAAAAAGTTCCTTTTTTTTTCTTTTTACCCACAGTATAGATGACAGCTCAGAAAGTGCACTTTTCCTTCTGAAGATGCAAATCCCCAGAAAGGTCATGTTTCATCTTGGTTTTGAATGTTTCTTATTTTTAAAAGATTTATTTTACTCCAATTAGCTTAAATTTCAAAGTAATTTAAAACCAGAAAACTGGATTCTTTTTTTGCTTATAACTTCTGTCTCTTTTTTTAAATTAAAAAAAAAAAAAAAAAACAAAAAACCCAACCAAACCCAAACCAACAAAAAGCTCAACAACAAAACAGATGCTTTCCCAGGAAAAGTTGGTTTTTGATGAAACAGATTAATTGACATTTTCTAATCAAATCTTCAAAAAACTTCTAGGCAGCTTTACTGAAGCATTGAAGTACCCTTTTAAAGAGTAAACTTTCTTAATGTCACCCTGTGAAAATCTTCTTTCTCCAGTGACTATAAATGGCGCCTTGGCAACTGCTTTGGATTAGATCCCTAGTTTTTTGCCTGTGAATAGATGAGAATTTTGGTTCAGAGGAGGAGCGCAATTTTGAAGCAAAACCCCAGTTTGCCTCCAGGTGTGCTCCAGATGCTCTCCATCCCCTGATGGAGATGTAATGGTCCAAATCAAAGACTGATTTTTCCAACAGCTCTGAACCACAAGCACGGTCAGGATGTTTATTCTGGGGGACCAGACTAAACCTTGTGCAAAATCAGTCCCTGCAAGATGCATATAGAGTAGATGGTCCAGCGTTAGTACCAGGTGGGCAGATGTTCCAGTCTGCCCCATTATACCAAATTACTTGTCAATATAGGTGCCGCTTTTGAAAACTAAAGTTGTGTCAGTTGAAAATCATCTTATGTGCTTCAGCCCTGTTTGAAAACAGGTAACAGACTCTGAATTGCTGAGAGGGTTTGAAGACCCTTCTTCAGGTGATTTATCCTTGCCACAGCTTTCACTCTGACAGCTTTTGGAGGGCCCTGGGCCCACCCTTGGGCAGATGTGGTCTCTGCCTGAAGGAGGTGGCTGTCGTAAGGGGTCTGTGGGAGCTGGCAGAAGATGTGTTGTGGACAGTTGGACTCTGGGTACCAGTGACAAGCTTGTGAGGGTCCTGAATGAGATGGGTGACTGTCCATTGGGATATTGCCTTGGCAGCAATGCACACGGATGCTTAATACAATGGAAAGAGTATACATCTGGGATCTGCCCCAGTACACAATGGTGTGGGGAGAGAGCCAAAGTCTTCTCTAAATTATTTCTGTCTAGGAAGCTGATCATAAAGGCCACACAGAGGCAGCAGTTTTTCCTCCGAGGGTGTGAGGACTGCGTCCATACTGCAAAACTGAACTGTGAAGGAGGAGATGCTTTGGGCACAGCTGGGAGTTGGGGGTCCAGACCATTAAGAGTTGGTACAAGTCAATCAGTGTGAGGGGAGGGAAGGAGAAGGAGGGATCCAGGGCTACGCCTCAGCTGAAGGGAGTGAAGGTGTAAGGCTTAGTCTTGATGCCTCTCTTCCAGCTTGCCAGGGTCTCCAGGAGGCATTGTGCCTCTGACACAGATTGAGATTAATTTAGAGCTTTGACCCTTGTAGCTCGTCTGCTATAAGCCATTCCTCATTGAGGTATTTCATCGAGTCAAAATTCACAGCATTACTCTCGACTTCTACCAATTTCACATCTATGGGGAGCACCTCAAGGGCAATAGACCCTAGGGATGCACCCTGCCCCTGCACCCGGCAGACAGCCTGAAGGATCAGTGTCTAAGGAGACAAGGCAGACAAAATTTAGGAAAAAGCAAAACGGCCAACCTAATGTTACGGATGGGGAAATGACCTAGACTAAACCTGAGTTATATTTATTCAGGTGCCTCTTGCCTCCTTGGTGCTTGCTAATTATTCTGGTTATTAGCAGTAGCTAGGTCTGGTAAGAAAATCCATCACCTCCACTACCCCTGTTAACACTTTGGGCTCCCGTGGTACTTTATGGCAAGTGCATTCCAGCTGCTTCATACTCTTTTTCTTCTTTATAGACCAGGTAGTGTCTGAACTACATCTCCCATATCACATCACAGTCTTTCGGTGAGGGAAGGCATCATCGCCAAAATGCATCTTAAGGCATGACATATGACCACAGAATTAGCCCAAAACATAGGAGATGCCTGAATGTTTCCATTTGTGAACCAGTGTAGTAGCATCTCAAAAGAGAAATCTTCGAGTTTTAGGATGAAAAATGAGACTTATTTTTAGTTGGGAGCATTCAATTTTTTACAGAAAGTGCTTCAAAAAAACCCCTGCATTTTCTTACTAAATATTTGTTGTTGTCCACAAGCCCAGTTTTCTGGGAAATAGAACTTTTTTTGGATGGTCTTAATTAATCTATTGCAATTTCAAAGGGGGTGACATGAGCATGTACTGGAAAAGGAACAGCTCTTGTAAAAGATAATAAATGATCAGGTCTCCCACAGGAGACAATTTGGGTAATGTAATCTGCTCAAACAACAAGTTCTTTAAACTTGCGAGAAAATTTCTTTTGAGCTTGAATAGGTCAATAACATTTTCCCCCATTTGGAGAGGAATAGAAAAATTAACTTTTTTTTTTTTTGCCAGCATTTCTGTTATTTAACAGCCTTCTAGAAACCCATTTCCTACGCTATTTTAAGTTGCAGGCACAGTTAGGAGGCCACATTTAAGAGTGACGATTTAAATCTCTAGACAGCCTAGGAGATAAGTCAAAACAAATTTCAGGATGTTCCTCTAAAGAGCTGTTTCCACTTAAGCAAGTCCCATTGGGAGCCTGGTTAAAGAATCACCTAATCCGCTACACATTTAATACATTTAAACAGGTCCATTTGAAAGAAAGTTTGTGAAAATTTCTGTGCCATGAATACATAATGAACAACCATTGGAGGAGGCTGGAAATTGCTGCTGTTTTTTAGCTCTTCACTTTGTTGATGTTGATAACTTTATGGTATCCTGATTTTTTTTTTTTTTTTTTTTTTTTTTTTTTACTGTTTTGTTACTGCCATCTTCCAGGCTACTGCACCATGTAGCATAACTCCTCCCTTGCTCCCCAAAAATGTAATAAATGCAGCAAGGCTGCTTGACGTGAGAAAGACGCTATGCAGAGGGCAGGTTAACAAATAATTTATGGTACGGGAAGAAAACAAGGGGTGGGAAGATTGGCGTGTGAAAAGAAGGAAGGCATAGACAGATCAGGTCGTGAGGAAGGTGATCTGGAGAAATAGGAGGAAATATGATCAACCCCTATGGGTTGTTGTAGTAGTTTCTGTTGCAGAGATATTAGATATAGCAGACCTCATCTCCCCTGACTCAGGAAGATGAAAAGCTTCAGCCCACAAGAGCTGGCGTGCGAGGTATCCTGTTGTAGCCCCTGGCCCAAGGTCCTGTTTCCTGGGATCCCAGGCCAGCTTTGGTGTAGAGCAGGTGTATCTGCTTCTAGTGTCCAAAGCAGGGCAATAATTTCAGAGGCTCATAAAGCTTAAAGTGACTTCTTGCATATTGGGACCCAAACCCATCCATATTCTGCTTGCAGTAGTGACATGCAGATCATGACTGTAATTCTTTCAAGAAGAAAGCTCATTCTCATACGCCCGAGGGAAATGCTGGTGTGCACTGGCTTGTGGGCATTGTGAACAACTGGAGAACCAGGACTCTGATGCGAGTCAGGACGTAACACCAGTGTATGTTTATACGCCAGTAATCTACTGGTGACTACTGAAGGGCAATCTAATAGCAGTCTACAACTACTGCAAGGGCAGTATTAAGGATGTCGGAGCCATGTTCTTCACTGAGTAATGGGAGATGATGTGACAAGGGGTAATGCCAAAAAAAGATGCTTCCAAATGTCAGAATGGATATTTTGGGGGAGGGAATATCACTGGGTAGTGCAGGCTGGAACATATACTTAAAGAAGTATCTTGAAGATTGGACTCTGTTTGACCCCTAGACTTGGGTACATGAGGCCATGGCTGACCTGCTCTGCTGTTGGCATTAGTTTTGCTTTGAGCAGGAGGTTGGACTAGAAACCTTCCAACCAACATTTCTTTAGTTCTGCAATGACAGACTTTCACTGTCTTTGCGGTCAAAGTTTAGAGGTGCAGAAGGAATGCTGCCTGCCTTTTATTTTCTTGATTAGTATTCTCAAAACATTGACATCTCACCAGAGAAATTTTTAGGGACAACACTCCTCCTCTCCAGCCATCAAATAACATAAGTTAGCAGCTATAAAAATTTCTTACATGGAAAGCAGCATTGGTGTTTTGGTGTTTCTTATTTTCAAAAATAAGAAAGCAGCTATTCTCGTGTTGGTCTGAAGTGATCTGCAGAGTATGGAGTAAAAACTGTTGAGTGGAGTCTGCCAAACAAATGTAATGTCTGGAACATAGGGCCCTGTCTCTGTGTCCTGAAAACTTTCTTTGTGATACTATTTTTCCTGGATTTCACAAATGGGACACAGGATTTGGATTTTCCCTGCCTTAACTTCTTACCCTGCACTCTCTTCCCCACCCCATCACAGGAGAGCAGCTGTAAGAGCCTTGATGGATTCAGATCTTGACACTAAACTTGGTTTTGTCCTTAGACGAATTATGTAGCTTTTCCACCTTAGCTGGTTTGTCTCCTAAAGCAAATGATATGTACATGGCTAGCACTTAATGTTGGTGTACTGGTGCTCTAGCTGATTTTTTTTTTTTTAAGTTCTTTCCATTTGCAGAGGCAAAAGTAGGGTAAATGCTCTGTTTCTCTCTGTAATGGCTACTCATGTTCTCCCTTTCACATCCTCTAATAGAATTTGAAGCTGAAGAGACCACTGTGGTCATCTAATTTGACCTTCTTTATAACACACCAGGATCTTTGCTATTGATTCCTGTGTCAGTCCCTGACTTGTGGTTAGACTAAAGGAGGTATTTTACACATAATCTATTAAAAGCATTGTAATGCTTGGATGTTAACTCCATCCCATGACTCTAGTGCAGCAGTTGGATAACTCACTCTTAAAAAAGGGTTGTGTGTGTACAAACATCTTTTCACATCTAATAGACCAAATGGCTTTGTATCAGCTTCCAAAAGTTTCAAGGGAGGTTAAATTTTGACTTTAGGTCTGGTTGTTTTCTCCTGTCCCCTCTCATCAGCTGCAAAATTCCCAATAGTATCCACAGAAGTGGTAAGGCTAGAAATGAGCCTCATGCAAGTGAACTGAGAAATGTGCTCTAAAAGGTTGAGTTTCTTCTCTCATGTCCATGTTTCCGCTCAGGAGACGGCACTTGCATGCACAAGTGTCCACACCAGGTGCTCAGATGCTTTCAAGCTTCTTCAAGTGAGGTGCTGGGAAAACAGAACAGACTGGAACGTTTCATGGACTTTTGTCATCTGTTTTCTTATCAGCCTGGCAGTTAAGAAGAAGAAAAGAAAACATACCCCACCCCATCATGATTTAACAAAGAAAGGAAAAAAAAGTAGCCTTCCCCACCTGGGTTCACCCAGGATCTTGACGCCAGGGGTATACAACCCTGATCATGTTTCTAAGAGGGAATTATCCCAGATTAGAGTGAAGGCAATGGTGGTCTTTGCCCTTCCTGGTGACATGTGGCCTCACACTCAAATGTCCAGGCCCTCCCAGCAGACCGGACAGCTGCTCCGAGCTGTCCTCAGACTGGCTGGCGGCCAGGCAAGAGCCTGCGGGAATGCAGTATGAGGCACCTGCTCCAAACCCCACTGAAACAGCAGGGAAGGGAACGGCTAATATGGGCCCCCTTAATCCTAGGTGCTGCCCTGCCTGTTCCCAATCAGATACCATTACTGGAAAGGAAAACAAAGTGCTGCAGAGAGGGGCTGTGCTGAAGAGTCTGATTGCAAATGGATACGGCTGCAGATCCCCATCCTTTCACCTGCGGCATTGACTGCAAATGCTGGGGGTTGAGGGGGATGCTGGCTACTGAGCTCTGCTTCACAAGTTGCTTTGGGGAGGGGTGGTGGCCTCAACCCATCTTTGAGGGAGTTTGGAAGTGTGGGAAATGACTGGTCCCTATAAACCAAGGTTTTGCTTTGCCCTGGTGAGAATCCTCTTGCACAACTCTCAGGGTAGGAAGTTAGGTTTTATTTGGTGCAAGTAGGAGAGAACTGATCTCGGAGAAGACGTGTTCAGCGGAAGATCTCAGAAGAAATTCTCCCTGTGCCTGAGAGCCGCTTGAAAGCAGGCTTCAAAAAAAATTCACCTCCATTCAGCTCCTGCTTTGGAAAGGTGCATTAGTGTGATTGCTTCTTGGACTCAGTCCGTAAATGCCTAATGGTTAGAGCCCTCAGTCAGGGATTCAGGAGTTGTGGTTTGATGCCTTCCCAGATCGGTGGTGCTCAGAGTCCTCTCAGAGTGCCTTAGCATAGGCCAAGCATCTCCCTGGGGGATAGCAGGATTTTAATTTGGCCTGAACTGGGATGAAAAACTGGAATTTTGTTCAATCAGGCTTTTTTTTAAAAAAAAGTCAACATATTCCTGAGCTACTGTGTTTTGACAGTATTGTGATACTTCATTTCAGTGTAGTTAAAACATTTAGTTTTAATATAGTGGTTTTTTTTTTTTTTTTTAAATCGGATTTCATTCTTCCTGTGTGCTTCGCTTGCTGCAATATCAAAGTCCAGACAAGGCATTTGGAGTTTGTCAGAGCAAAATGTTTCAGCGATTGCCCATCAAAAAGTTAAGTGAATTTACAGTTTGCAAAGTGGCTTAATTTCATTAAATCAGCCTTTCTTAGAAGAAAAAACAAACTCTAGGAAAATCCTTCAAGCAGCCCCCGTGAAAGTGGCTGGTACAAAGCCCTGTCACATATTGAAAGCAGACAAACAATGTGGAGAGCACTCCATGTGTCGGCAATCCCTTGCTTAGCTGCAGGCATTGTAGGTGTTAGTTCTTACAACAGCAAAGAAAACCATTTCAGACAGAGGTCTGGTCGTGCAGCCTGGCTGTGTCACTTGAAATGAAAGGGGAACCTTTGCGATACGAACGTGACTGATCGGTCTGTACAACTTCTGAAGACTTTCACTGAAGAAACGTGTCGGCTGTGTGGGGTTTGGTGTATGAAGAAAAGGTAGCCCAAAGGTTTTGATCACATCGTCTTGGGTGATTAGGCATGACATTCTTCTTTGCTGTTTTGTATCATTGGTTACCAAACCTGGACAGAAAGTACATACAAATGGTGTCTTTTTCTCCCCTGTGTGATTAAGAGAGCATTTGATCTTAAAGACAGAAGCGGTAATTGACTTCACTTAAAGATTAACTAAATATAATGCCTTCTGAAAAGAAAAAAGTTATTAAGAAAGTTGTCAATCAAAGAGTTGATGCCTTTTTTAATACAGTCTGAAAGTGTTATAATTTTAATACCCCAAAGGCCAAACCAAATTATCAAGCTGAAATTAGAGATTAGCAGTTTTCAATTTCTCTCCCATCTCTTAGATCTCATCTTCCGCCTTGTGTTGCAGGAAGGAAAAAAAAAAAAAAGTAGCATTTGGCATGAGAGGGGAAAGCAGCAGTCTGGATGCATTGATATCCTGTGCTTGGAGCTAGATGTTGACCTCATGGCTGCCCAGGGCAACATAGTCTGATTAGAGCTTTGATACAGCAGCACATTTTCCAGGGGGAAGAAGCTGAGAGACAGCCAGCATGCAGGATTTTGTGCAGCCAAGTATTCAAGCACCCCTAGATTTAGCTTGTTTAGAAAATCACCTGCCCAACTGCAACTTTAAAGCACCTATTTAGGTGCCACTGAGTCAAAAGGGTGGAGTGTGTGCTTTATTGTATACATGTGCGTCAGTGTAAAAATTTTTTCCAGTCTTGGGTAATTGGATTTTTATTGCTAGGGGCTGAGTTTGCAGAGGTGTTGAGGATCTGGACCCAATTTTAAAAAATCCTATTGTAGGTGGAGTTCAGGTCCTAAATCTAAAATTGCCATCCTGAAAACCTCTTTTAGTTGGAGTCTAACCTTAGGGGCTTCTAAACTTTAGTTTGTGAGTATAATGTTCTCACAGAGCCTGAAAGGTTTTGCCTGTGCAGCAAAACCCCCAGTGTGGAAGGGCCAGGCAGCTGAAAGGCTACCATGCACGTAAACTGGGACAGGATCCACAAATTCCAAGTTCCTGCGCCAGGGGACTTAATCCAGGAGGCATTTGTGCAGTGTGCCTAACTCATGAGAAAAGGAGTGGGTTCTGCACAGCAGACCACAGTAGCTGAGTGTTTCTTTAAAAGGCAGTTGTGCACAGAAGACCTCTGCCCTTGGACACACAATTCCTGGGTTCTGGACCATTTGTTCAGGGCATTTCCAGTTGGAGTTTCATATTTTTTCTGAGAAGATTAAACCATCATGTTCCTTTCAGAGGATACAGGAGTATCTTAGCCCTCAATTGGTCTCCTCTTCTCCAGATGAAAATGTCTCATACAGAAAATAAGGAGAGAGACAGCAAGGAAAGCTCCTCTAACACACCTGGAAGGAGAAAGACCTGGCCCTGGCCCCATCTAGCAGAACTAATCTTAGGGAAGGAGACTGGCCCATGCCCCTTACAAGTAAATGCCCCAACTCCTTGGCTAGAGAACCCTGCTAACAGGATCACTCAAGGTCAGAGTTTGAGTCTTTTCTGCATGGTAGCACTACTGCAGCAGGAGAGGTGAAGAGGGCTAGTCCAGGTACCACGATGGGTGGGCTCTGGCAGCAGGCGGTTACAGGGAGGACCAGGGAAGCTCTCTGACCGGCATCAGTTGAATTATGGCAAAGTGGTAAGTAGCTGTGTGTCTTCAGGCACTGTAGTACACTTTCTAAATCATGTTCTTCTAGACACTTAGGGGCTCTGGCAAGCAGGACTCCAGCACTACTTGCATTTTAAATCTTTTCCCATGAGACATGAGACTGATGCTTTAAAAGGATGCTCTGGGTGGTTATTGCCTTTGTGTTCCGGTCTTTCCTCCACGTGCAAGAGGCATGTATTTTCTGGGGGAAGGAGGAGGGTTCAGAGTAATTGAAATAGCAAGAGTATTCCTCATGAACTTTGGGCTAGACAGGGGTATGAGATTCTCTGTAGCGAAAACATTATGCTCCCACCATAATCCACTAAAGCAGTCTTCATTTCCCTGGTGTAAGAAGGTTCGCTTCTCTTATTGCATTTAGCTTGAAATCAGAGCTCTTGAGCTGGTTTATGCTGGGCAGTGTTTATGCCGTGTGTTGTCATAATAAATGCCCCAGATCCATCAAAAAAGCAGTTCCTTTGAAACTGCAGGAGAGGTGTGGGGCAGTAATGGAGATGTATTTCTTTTGCAAAAGAATTGGATTATAATCTTCTGGAGAGTTATTTTACCTTTCCCCTGCTCAGTCAAGGCAAACCAGTTACTGCCATTCATTGTATTAAGTACATCAAGGCAGAGAGGAACACAGCCCTGCCATCTTTCTGGGAGTGTTGGCTCCTGTTGGCAGACGTGAGCATTTCAGATAATTCACAGTGCCTGTCCAGTAGCCCATCCTCACGATGGCAGTTGTCCAAACAACGTACCATTCATGCATTTTTGACCTCCATCAGGATGTTACATTTTAATGGGCCTTGTTTTACTGTAGTAGTACTTGCTCATTTCTAATCCAACTCCATCGTTTCTGGGCCTTTATATGTCTTACGGTGAAGCAGGTTATAAAATTCTTTCAAGGATATTTTTTATTGTGTTTTGTTTAAGACAAGTGGGCCTTCCTTTTTATTGTTTGTTGGACAACTACAAAAATAAATAGGTCATAATAGACAGTAACTTCTCTGTTGGCACTCAGGAATTTTCTAGTGGAAAGAACTCAGATCCTTCTGCTGTTGGTCTCTACATGGTGAGATAGCTCTGTTTGCAGCATCAGTAAATGATTTATTGATGCACTGCTGCCTCTCAACTGGCTATTCCTTACCATACGCCCACACTTTAATGGTCAAAGCTGGGCTTTGCTGGAGATTGTTTAGTCTGGTTCAATTGAACAGTCTGGTAACCCATTGGTGTAACCCACCTCTGCCAAAATCCCTTTTTTTCAGTCATTGTTACCCCTGTCTCGTCTGTGTGTCCAAATCCCTGCCACAGCTTGGCCCTAGGTCTAAGGCCGTTTGGTGTACTTCTGCTGGTGTACCCCAGTTCACGGGATCTAGCAATGGCGGTTTGTTTAAGCCTTTTTGCAATAAGCGCTGTGCATCCTATTGGCGTGGTGGTGCGTAAACCACTGCCTCCCGGCCTTCGTCCGTCCCTTCACGCCTGGTGTCAGGCAGCATCGCTTGGCTCCCATCAGCATAGCGTGGAAAAAGTCATTAGGAGGGCTGAGAGGTCCAGCGCTGGTGCTCGGGAGCCGGCGGTCCCCGGCGGTCCCCGGCGGTCCCCGC